>NW_025963842.1:0-288172 GCF_023055435.1 Haliotis rufescens
GCCATGTACAGGGAAGTATAAAAATGTTTGAACTGAAATGGAATATATGTGAAGTTTTGCTTACAAGACACCTGAATGAGGTGATGTGTATGTTTGTAGTGATGGTTAGGAAGCTGCAGTTTCAGGCATACTTACCTGGCACAGGCTTAACAGTGATCCGCAAGGCTGTGGGCCCGGGGCGAGACCTTTCCATTGCACATCGGCTTGGTTGACCCCTGCGATCATCCCAAATGTGGACGACTCGGGTGCGCAATTTATAAGTGTGGGGGACTGCGTTCGCGCTCTCCCCTGGAAAAAACAATCAAAAATAGAAATGCCTTTTTTTCATTCTGTTTGTCTATCATGACATGTTCAGTTGTTGTTGTTGTTGTTGTTGTTGTTGTTGTTGTTGATGATGATGTGTTTATTTTGCTGAGTAGCTCCCAAGGAGAAAGATAGGACCCGGAAGGAAACTTGGGTGTTGACATGGAAGTTACCTCCCCTGGGTACCTGGCGCAAGGTGCATGTCTATGCAGCCTAAAATGCAAATAAAGCCATTTCCGTCTCGTTCTTCCTACCAATAATCTTTGCATAAAGCGAACGGGTGAATGTAGTGCCATGTACAGGGAAGTATAAAAATGTTTGAACTGAAATGGAATATATGTGAAGTTTTGCTTACAAGACACCTGAATGAGGTGATGTGTATGTTTGTAGTGATGGTTAGGAAGCTGCAGTTTCAGGCATACTTACCTGGCACAGGCTTAACAGTGATCCGCAAGGCTGTGGGCCCGGGGCGAGACCTTTCCATTGCACATCGGCTTGGTTGACCCCTGCGATCATCCCAAATGTGGACGACTCGGGTGCGCAATTTATAAGTGTGGGGGACTGCGTTCGCGCTCTCCCCTGGAAAAAACAATCAAAAATAGAAATGCCTTTTTTTCATTCTGTTTGTCTATCATGACATGTTCAGTTGTTGTTGTTGTTGTTGTTGTTGTTGTTGTTGTTGATGATGATGTGTTTATTTTGCTGAGTAGCTCCCAAGGAGAAAGATAGGACCCGGAAGGAAACTTGGGTGTTGACATGGAAGTTACCTCCCCTGGGTACCTGGCGCAAGGTGCATGTCTATGCAGCCTAAAATGCAAATAAAGCCATTTCCGTCTCGTTCTTCCTACCAATAATCTTTGCATAAAGCGAACGGGTGAATGTAGTGCCATGTACAGGGAAGTATAAAAATGTTTGAACTGAAATGGAATATATGTGAAGTTTTGCTTACAAGACACCTGAATGAGGTGATGTGTATGTTTGTAGTGATGGTTAGGAAGCTGCAGTTTCAGGCATACTTACCTGGCACAGGCTTAACAGTGATCCGCAAGGCTGTGGGCCCGGGGCGAGACCTTTCCATTGCACATCGGCTTGGTTGACCCCTGCGATCATCCCAAATGTGGACGACTCGGGTGCGCAATTTATAAGTGTGGGGGACTGCGTTCGCGCTCTCCCCTGGAAAAAACAATCAAAAATAGAAATGCCTTTTTTTCATTCTGTTTGTCTATCATGACATGTTCAGTTGTTGTTGTTGTTGTTGTTGTTGTTGTTGTTGTTGATGATGATGTGTTTATTTTGCTGAGTAGCTCCCAAGGAGAAAGATAGGACCCGGAAGGAAACTTGGGTGTTGACATGGAAGTTACCTCCCCTGGGTACCTGGCGCAAGGTGCATGTCTATGCAGCCTAAAATGCAAATAAAGCCATTTCCGTCTCGTTCTTCCTACCAATAATCTTTGCATAAAGCGAACGGGTGAATGTAGTGCCATGTACAGGGAAGTATAAAAATGTTTGAACTGAAATGGAATATATGTGAAGTTTTGCTTACAAGACACCTGAATGAGGTGATGTGTATGTTTGTAGTGATGGTTAGGAAGCTGCAGTTTCAGGCATACTTACCTGGCACAGGCTTAACAGTGATCCGCAAGGCTGTGGGCCCGGGGCGAGACCTTTCCATTGCACATCGGCTTGGTTGACCCCTGCGATCATCCCAAATGTGGACGACTCGGGTGCGCAATTTATAAGTGTGGGGGACTGCGTTCGCGCTCTCCCCTGGAAAAAACAATCAAAAATAGAAATGCCTTTTTTTCATTCTGTTTGTCTATCATGACATGTTCAGTTGTTGTTGTTGTTGTTGTTGTTGTTGTTGTTGTTGATGATGATGTGTTTATTTTGCTGAGTAGCTCCCAAGGAGAAAGATAGGACCCGGAAGGAAACTTGGGTGTTGACATGGAAGTTACCTCCCCTGGGTACCTGGCGCAAGGTGCATGTCTATGCAGCCTAAAATGCAAATAAAGCCATTTCCGTCTCGTTCTTCCTACCAATAATCTTTGCATAAAGCGAACGGGTGAATGTAGTGCCATGTACAGGGAAGTATAAAAATGTTTGAACTGAAATGGAATATATGTGAAGTTTTGCTTACAAGACACCTGAATGAGGTGATGTGTATGTTTGTAGTGATGGTTAGGAAGCTGCAGTTTCAGGCATACTTACCTGGCACAGGCTTAACAGTGATCCGCAAGGCTGTGGGCCCGGGGCGAGACCTTTCCATTGCACATCGGCTTGGTTGACCCCTGCGATCATCCCAAATGTGGACGACTCGGGTGCGCAATTTATAAGTGTGGGGGACTGCGTTCGCGCTCTCCCCTGGAAAAAACAATCAAAAATAGAAATGCCTTTTTTTCATTCTGTTTGTCTATCATGACATGTTCAGTTGTTGTTGTTGTTGTTGTTGTTGTTGTTGTTGTTGATGATGATGTGTTTATTTTGCTGAGTAGCTCCCAAGGAGAAAGATAGGACCCGGAAGGAAACTTGGGTGTTGACATGGAAGTTACCTCCCCTGGGTACCTGGCGCAAGGTGCATGTCTATGCAGCCTAAAATGCAAATAAAGCCATTTCCGTCTCGTTCTTCCTACCAATAATCTTTGCATAAAGCGAACGGGTGAATGTAGTGCCATGTACAGGGAAGTATAAAAATGTTTGAACTGAAATGGAATATATGTGAAGTTTTGCTTACAAGACACCTGAATGAGGTGATGTGTATGTTTGTAGTGATGGTTAGGAAGCTGCAGTTTCAGGCATACTTACCTGGCACAGGCTTAACAGTGATCCGCAAGGCTGTGGGCCCGGGGCGAGACCTTTCCATTGCACATCGGCTTGGTTGACCCCTGCGATCATCCCAAATGTGGACGACTCGGGTGCGCAATTTATAAGTGTGGGGGACTGCGTTCGCGCTCTCCCCTGGAAAAAACAATCAAAAATAGAAATGCCTTTTTTTCATTCTGTTTGTCTATCATGACATGTTCAGTTGTTGTTGTTGTTGTTGTTGTTGTTGTTGATGATGATGTGTTTATTTTGCTGAGTAGCTCCCAAGGAGAAAGATAGGACCCGGAAGGAAACTTGGGTGTTGACATGGAAGTTACCTCCCCTGGGTACCTGGCGCAAGGTGCATGTCTATGCAGCCTAAAATGCAAATAAAGCCATTTCCGTCTCGTTCTTCCTACCAATAATCTTTGCATAAAGCGAACGGGTGAATGTAGTGCCATGTACAGGGAAGTATAAAAATGTTTGAACTGAAATGGAATATATGTGAAGTTTTGCTTACAAGACACCTGAATGAGGTGATGTGTATGTTTGTAGTGATGGTTAGGAAGCTGCAGTTTCAGGCATACTTACCTGGCACAGGCTTAACAGTGATCCGCAAGGCTGTGGGCCCGGGGCGAGACCTTTCCATTGCACATCGGCTTGGTTGACCCCTGCGATCATCCCAAATGTGGACGACTCGGGTGCGCAATTTATAAGTGTGGGGGACTGCGTTCGCGCTCTCCCCTGGAAAAAACAATCAAAAATAGAAATGCCTTTTTTTCATTCTGTTTGTCTATCATGACATGTTCAGTTGTTGTTGTTGTTGTTGTTGTTGTTGTTGTTGTTGATGATGATGTGTTTATTTTGCTGAGTAGCTCCCAAGGAGAAAGATAGGACCCGGAAGGAAACTTGGGTGTTGACATGGAAGTTACCTCCCCTGGGTACCTGGCGCAAGGTGCATGTCTATGCAGCCTAAAATGCAAATAAAGCCATTTCCGTCTCGTTCTTCCTACCAATAATCTTTGCATAAAGCGAACGGGTGAATGTAGTGCCATGTACAGGGAAGTATAAAAATGTTTGAACTGAAATGGAATATATGTGAAGTTTTGCTTACAAGACACCTGAATGAGGTGATGTGTATGTTTGTAGTGATGGTTAGGAAGCTGCAGTTTCAGGCATACTTACCTGGCACAGGCTTAACAGTGATCCGCAAGGCTGTGGGCCCGGGGCGAGACCTTTCCATTGCACATCGGCTTGGTTGACCCCTGCGATCATCCCAAATGTGGACGACTCGGGTGCGCAATTTATAAGTGTGGGGGACTGCGTTCGCGCTCTCCCCTGGAAAAAACAATCAAAAATAGAAATGCCTTTTTTTCATTCTGTTTGTCTATCATGACATGTTCAGTTGTTGTTGTTGTTGTTGTTGTTGTTGTTGTTGTTGATGATGATGTGTTTATTTTGCTGAGTAGCTCCCAAGGAGAAAGATAGGACCCGGAAGGAAACTTGGGTGTTGACATGGAAGTTACCTCCCCTGGGTACCTGGCGCAAGGTGCATGTCTATGCAGCCTAAAATGCAAATAAAGCCATTTCCGTCTCGTTCTTCCTACCAATAATCTTTGCATAAAGCGAACGGGTGAATGTAGTGCCATGTACAGGGAAGTATAAAAATGTTTGAACTGAAATGGAATATATGTGAAGTTTTGCTTACAAGACACCTGAATGAGGTGATGTGTATGTTTGTAGTGATGGTTAGGAAGCTGCAGTTTCAGGCATACTTACCTGGCACAGGCTTAACAGTGATCCGCAAGGCTGTGGGCCCGGGGCGAGACCTTTCCATTGCACATCGGCTTGGTTGACCCCTGCGATCATCCCAAATGTGGACGACTCGGGTGCGCAATTTATAAGTGTGGGGGACTGCGTTCGCGCTCTCCCCTGGAAAAAACAATCAAAAATAGAAATGCCTTTTTTTCATTCTGTTTGTCTATCATGACATGTTCAGTTGTTGTTGTTGTTGTTGTTGTTGTTGTTGTTGTTGATGATGATGTGTTTATTTTGCTGAGTAGCTCCCAAGGAGAAAGATAGGACCCGGAAGGAAACTTGGGTGTTGACATGGAAGTTACCTCCCCTGGGTACCTGGCGCAAGGTGCATGTCTATGCAGCCTAAAATGCAAATAAAGCCATTTCCGTCTCGTTCTTCCTACCAATAATCTTTGCATAAAGCGAACGGGTGAATGTAGTGCCATGTACAGGGAAGTATAAAAATGTTTGAACTGAAATGGAATATATGTGAAGTTTTGCTTACAAGACACCTGAATGAGGTGATGTGTATGTTTGTAGTGATGGTTAGGAAGCTGCAGTTTCAGGCATACTTACCTGGCACAGGCTTAACAGTGATCCGCAAGGCTGTGGGCCCGGGGCGAGACCTTTCCATTGCACATCGGCTTGGTTGACCCCTGCGATCATCCCAAATGTGGACGACTCGGGTGCGCAATTTATAAGTGTGGGGGACTGCGTTCGCGCTCTCCCCTGGAAAAAACAATCAAAAATAGAAATGCCTTTTTTTCATTCTGTTTGTCTATCATGACATGTTCAGTTGTTGTTGTTGTTGTTGTTGTTGTTGTTGTTGTTGTTGATGATGATGTGTTTATTTTGCTGAGTAGCTCCCAAGGAGAAAGATAGGACCCGGAAGGAAACTTGGGTGTTGACATGGAAGTTACCTCCCCTGGGTACCTGGCGCAAGGTGCATGTCTATGCAGCCTAAAATGCAAATAAAGCCATTTCCGTCTCGTTCTTCCTACCAATAATCTTTGCATAAAGCGAACGGGTGAATGTAGTGCCATGTACAGGGAAGTATAAAAATGTTTGAACTGAAATGGAATATATGTGAAGTTTTGCTTACAAGACACCTGAATGAGGTGATGTGTATGTTTGTAGTGATGGTTAGGAAGCTGCAGTTTCAGGCATACTTACCTGGCACAGGCTTAACAGTGATCCGCAAGGCTGTGGGCCCTGGGCGAGACCTTTCCATTGCACATCGGCTTGGTTGACCCCTGCGATCATCCCAAATGTGGACGACTCGGGTGCGCAATTTATAAGTGTGGGGGACTGCGTTCGCGCTCTCCCCTGGAAAAAACAATCAAAATAGAAATGCCTTTTTTTCATTCTGTTTGTCTATCATGACATGTTCAGTTGTTGTTGTTGTTGTTGTTGTTGTTGTTGTTGTTGATGATGATGTGTTTATTTTGCTGAGTAGCTCCCAAGGAGAAAGATAGGACCCGGAAGGAACTTGGGTGTTGACATGGAAGTTACCTCCCCTGGGTACCTGGCGCAAGGTGCATGTCTATGCAGGCCTAAAATGCAAATAAAGCCATTTCCGTCTCGTTCTTCCTACCAATAATCTTTGCATAAAGCGAACGGGTGAATGTAGTGCCATGTACAGGGAAGTATAAAAATGTTTGAACTGAAATGGAATATATGTGAAGTTTTGCTTACAAGACACCTGAATGAGGTGATGTGTATGTTTGTAGTGATGGTTAGGAAGCTGCAGTTTCAGGCATACTTACCTGGCACAGGCTTAACAGTGATCCGCAAGGCTGTGGGCCGGGCGAGACCTTTCCATTGCACATCGGCTTGGTTGACCCCTGCGATCATCCCAAATGTGGACGACTCGGGTGCGCAATTTATAAGTGTGGGGGACTGCGTTCGCGCTCTCCCCTGGAAAAAACAATCAAAAATAGAAATGCCTTTTTTTCATTCTGTTTGTCTATCATGACATGTTCAGTTGTTGTTGTTGTTGTTGTTGTTGTTGTTGTTGTTGTTGTTGTTGATGATGATGTGTTTATTTTGCTGAGTAGCTCCCAAGGAGAAAGATAGGACCCGGAAGGAAACTTGGGTGTTGACATGGAAGTTACCTCCCCTGGGTACCTGGCGCAAGGTGCATGTCTATGCAGCCTAAAATGCAAATAAGCATTTCCGTCTCGTTCTTCCTACCATAATCTTTGCATAAAGCGAACGGGTGAATGTAGTGCCATGTACAGGGAAGTATAAAAATGTTTGAACTGAAATGGAATATATGTGAAGTTTTGCTTAACAAGACACCTGAATGAGGTGATGTGTATGTTTGTAGTGATGGTTAGGAAGCTGCAGTTTCAGGCATACTTACCTGGCACAGGCTTAACAGTGATCCGCAAGGCTGTGGGCCCGGGGCGAGACCTTTCCATTGCACATCGGCTTGGTTGACCCCTGCGATCATCCCAAATGTGGACGACTCGGGTGCGCAATTTATAAGTGTGGGGGACTGCGTTCGCGCTCTCCCCTGGAAAAAACAATCAAAAATAGAAATGCCTTTTTTTCATTCTGTTTGTCTATCATGACATGTTCAGTTGTTGTTGTTGTTGTTGTTGTTGTTGTTGTTGTTGATGATGATGTGTTTATTTTGCTGAGTAGCTCCCAAGGAGAAAGATAGGACCCGGAAGGAAACTTGGGTGTTGACATGGAAGTTACCTCCCCTGGGTACCTGGCGCAAGGTGCATGTCTATGCAGCCTAAAATGCAAATAAAGCCATTTCCGTCTCGTTCTTCCTACCAATAATCTTTGCATAAAGCGAACGGGTGAATGTAGTGCCATGTACAGGGAAGTATAAAAATGTTTGAACTGAAATGGAATATATGTGAAGTTTTGCTTACAAGACACCTGAATGAGGTGATGTGTATGTTTGTAGTGATGGTTAGGAAGCTGCAGTTTCAGGCATACTTACCTGGCACAGGCTTAACAGTGATCCGCAAGGCTGTGGGCCCGGGGCGAGACCTTTCCATTGCACATCGGCTTGGTTGACCCCTGCGATCATCCCAAATGTGGACGACTCGGGTGCGCAATTTATAAGTGTGGGGGACTGCGTTCGCGCTCTCCCCTGGAAAAAACAATCAAAAATAGAAATGCCTTTTTTTCATTCTGTTTGTCTATCATGACATGTTCAGTTGTTGTTGTTGTTGTTGTTGTTGTTGTTGTTGTTGTTGATGATGATGTGTTTATTTTGCTGAGTAGCTCCCAAGGAGAAAGATAGGACCCGGAAGGAAACTTGGGTGTTGACATGGAAGTTACCTCCCCTGGGTACCTGGCGCAAGGTGCATGTCTATGCTGCCTAAAATGCAAATAAAGCCATTTCCGTCTCGTTCTTCCTACCAATAATCTTTGCATAAAGCGAACGGGTGAATGTAGTGCCATGTACAGGGAAGTATAAAAATGTTTGAACTGAAATGGAATATATGTGAAGTTTTGCTTACAAGACACCTGAATGAGGTGATGTGTATGTTTGTAGTGATGGTTAGGAAGCTGCAGTTTCAGGCATACTTACCTGGCACAGGCTTAACAGTGATCCGCAAGGCTGTGGGCCCGGGGCGAGACCTTTCCATTGCACATCGGCTTGGTTGACCCCTGCGATCATCCCAAATGTGGACGACTCGGGTGCGCAATTTATAAGTGTGGGGGACTGCGTTCGCGCTCTCCCCTGGAAAAAACAATCAAAAATAGAAATGCCTTTTTTTCATTCTGTTTGTCTATCATGACATGTTCAGTTGTTGTTGTTGTTGTTGTTGTTGTTGTTGTTGTTGATGATGATGTGTTTATTTTGCTGAGTAGCTCCCAAGGAGAAAGATAGGACCCGGAAGGAAACTTGGGTGTTGACATGGAAGTTACCTCCCCTGGGTACCTGGCGCAAGGTGCATGTCTATGCAGCCTAAAATGCAAATAAAGCCATTTCCGTCTCGTTCTTCCTACCAATAATCTTTGCATAAAGCGAACGGGTGAATGTAGTGCCATGTACAGGGAAGTATAAAAATGTTTGAACTGAAATGGAATATATGTGAAGTTTTGCTTACAAGACACCTGAATGAGGTGATGTGTATGTTTGTAGTGATGGTTAGGAAGCTGCAGTTTCAGGCATACTTACCTGGCACAGGCTTAACAGTGATCCGCAAGGCTGTGGGCCCGGGGCGAGACCTTTCCATTGCACATCGGCTTGGTTGACCCCTGCGATCATCCCAAATGTGGACGACTCGGGTGCGCAATTTATAAGTGTGGGGGACTGCGTTCGCGCTCTCCCCTGGAAAAAACAATCAAAAATAGAAATGCCTTTTTTTCATTCTGTTTGTCTATCATGACATGTTCAGTTGTTGTTGTTGTTGTTGTTGTTGTTGTTGTTGTTGTGTTTATTTTGCTGAGTAGCTCCCAAGGAGAAAGATAGGACCCGGAAGGAAACTTGGGTGTTGACATGGAAGTTACCTCCCCTGGGTACCTGGCGCAAGGTGCATGTCTATGCAGCCTAAAATGCAAATAAAGCCATTTCCGTCTCGTTCTTCCTACCAATAATCTTTGCATAAAGCGAACGGGTGAATGTAGTGCCATGTACAGGGAAGTATAAAAATGTTTGAACTGAAATGGAATATATGTGAAGTTTTGCTTACAAGACACCTGAATGAGGTGATGTGTATGTTTGTAGTGATGGTTAGGAAGCTGCAGTTTCAGGCATACTTACCTGGCACAGGCTTAACAGTGATCCGCAAGGCTGTGGGCCCGGGGCGAGACCTTTCCATTGCACATCGGCTTGGTTGACCCCTGCGATCATCCCAAATGTGGACGACTCGGGTGCGCAATTTATAAGTGTGGGGGACTGCGTTCGCGCTCTCCCCTGGAAAAAACAATCAAAAATAGAAATGCCTTTTTTTCATTCTGTTTGTCTATCATGACATGTTCAGTTGTTGTTGTTGTTGTTGTTGTTGTTGTTGTTGTTGATGATGATGTGTTTATTTTGCTGAGTAGCTCCCAAGGAGAAAGATAGGACCCGGAAGGAAACTTGGGTGTTGACATGGAAGTTACCTCCCCTGGGTACCTGGCGCAAGGTGCATGTCTATGCAGCCTAAAATGCAAATAAAGCCATTTCCGTCTCGTTCTTCCTACCAATAATCTTTGCATAAAGCGAACGGGTGAATGTAGTGCCATGTACAGGGAAGTATAAAAATGTTTGAACTGAAATGGAATATATGTGAAGTTTTGCTTACAAGACACCTGAATGAGGTGATGTGTATGTTTGTAGTGATGGTTAGGAAGCTGCAGTTTCAGGCATACTTACCTGGCACAGGCTTAACAGTGATCCGCAAGGCTGTGGGCCCGGGGCGAGACCTTTCCATTGCACATCGGCTTGGTTGACCCCTGCGATCATCCCAAATGTGGACGACTCGGGTGCGCAATTTATAAGTGTGGGGGACTGCGTTCGCGCTCTCCCCTGGAAAAAACAATCAAAAATAGAAATGCCTTTTTTTCATTCTGTTTGTCTATCATGACATGTTCAGTTGTTGTTGTTGTTGTTGTTGTTGTTGTTGTTGTTGTTGATGATGATGTGTTTATTTTGCTGAGTAGCTCCCAAGGAGAAAGATAGGACCCGGAAGGAAACTTGGGTGTTGACATGGAAGTTACCTCCCCTGGGTACCTGGCGCAAGGTGCATGTCTATGCAGCCTAAAATGCAAATAAAGCCATTTCCGTCTCGTTCTTCCTACCAATAATCTTTGCATAAAGCGAACGGGTGAATGTAGTGCCATGTACAGGGAAGTATAAAAATGTTTGAACTGAAATGGAATATATGTGAAGTTTTGCTTACAAGACACCTGAATGAGGTGATGTGTATGTTTGTAGTGATGGTTAGGAAGCTGCAGTTTCAGGCATACTTACCTGGCACAGGCTTAACAGTGATCCGCAAGGCTGTGGGCCCGGGGCGAGACCTTTCCATTGCACATCGGCTTGGTTGACCCCTGCGATCATCCCAAATGTGGACGACTCGGGTGCGCAATTTATAAGTGTGGGGGACTGCGTTCGCGCTCTCCCCTGGAAAAAACAATCAAAAATAGAAATGCCTTTTTTTCATTCTGTTTGTCTATCATGACATGTTCAGTTGTTGTTGTTGTTGTTGTTGTTGTTGTTGTTGTTGATGATGATGTGTTTATTTTGCTGAGTAGCTCCCAAGGAGAAAGATAGGACCCGGAAGGAAACTTGGGTGTTGACATGGAAGTTACCTCCCCTGGGTACCTGGCGCAAGGTGCATGTCTATGCAGCCTAAAATGCAAATAAAGCCATTTCCGTCTCGTTCTTCCTACCAATAATCTTTGCATAAAGCGAACGGGTGAATGTAGTGCCATGTACAGGGAAGTATAAAAATGTTTGAACTGAAATGGAATATATGTGAAGTTTTGCTTACAAGACACCTGAATGAGGTGATGTGTATGTTTGTAGTGATGGTTAGGAAGCTGCAGTTTCAGGCATACTTACCTGGCACAGGCTTAACAGTGATCCGCAAGGCTGTGGGCCCGGGGCGAGACCTTTCCATTGCACATCGGCTTGGTTGACCCCTGCGATCATCCCAAATGTGGACGACTCGGGTGCGCAATTTATAAGTGTGGGGGACTGCGTTCGCGCTCTCCCCTGGAAAAAACAATCAAAAATAGAAATGCCTTTTTTTCATTCTGTTTGTCTATCATGACATGTTCAGTTGTTGTTGTTGTTGTTGTTGTTGTTGTTGTTGTTGATGATGATGTGTTTATTTTGCTGAGTAGCTCCCAAGGAGAAAGATAGGACCCGGAAGGAAACTTGGGTGTTGACATGGAAGTTACCTCCCCTGGGTACCTGGCGCAAGGTGCATGTCTATGCAGCCTAAAATGCAAATAAAGCCATTTCCGTCTCGTTCTTCCTACCAATAATCTTTGCATAAAGCGAACGGGTGAATGTAGTGCCATGTACAGGGAAGTATAAAAATGTTTGAACTGAAATGGAATATATGTGAAGTTTTGCTTACAAGACACCTGAATGAGGTGATGTGTATGTTTGTAGTGATGGTTAGGAAGCTGCAGTTTCAGGCATACTTACCTGGCACAGGCTTAACAGTGATCCGCAAGGCTGTGGGCCCGGGGCGAGACCTTTCCATTGCACATCGGCTTGGTTGACCCCTGCGATCATCCCAAATGTGGACGACTCGGGTGCGCAATTTATAAGTGTGGGGGACTGCGTTCGCGCTCTCCCCTGGAAAAAACAATCAAAAATAGAAATGCCTTTTTTTCATTCTGTTTGTCTATCATGACATGTTCAGTTGTTGTTGTTGTTGTTGTTGTTGTTGTTGTTGTTGATGATGATGTGTTTATTTTGCTGAGTAGCTCCCAAGGAGAAAGATAGGACCCGGAAGGAAACTTGGGTGTTGACATGGAAGTTACCTCCCCTGGGTACCTGGCGCAAGGTGCATGTCTATGCAGCCTAAAATGCAAATAAAGCCATTTCCGTCTCGTTCTTCCTACCAATAATCTTTGCATAAAGCGAACGGGTGAATGTAGTGCCATGTACAGGGAAGTATAAAAATGTTTGAACTGAAATGGAATATATGTGAAGTTTTGCTTACAAGACACCTGAATGAGGTGATGTGTATGTTTGTAGTGATGGTTAGGAAGCTGCAGTTTCAGGCATACTTACCTGGCACAGGCTTAACAGTGATCCGCAAGGCTGTGGGCCCGGGGCGAGACCTTTCCATTGCACATCGGCTTGGTTGACCCCTGCGATCATCCCAAATGTGGACGACTCGGGTGCGCAATTTATAAGTGTGGGGGACTGCGTTCGCGCTCTCCCCTGGAAAAAACAATCAAAAATAGAAATGCCTTTTTTTCATTCTGTTTGTCTATCATGACATGTTCAGTTGTTGTTGTTGTTGTTGTTGTTGTTGTTGTTGTTGTTGTTGATGATGATGTGTTTATTTTGCTGAGTAGCTCCCAAGGAGAAAGATAGGACCCGGAAGGAAACTTGGGTGTTGACATGGAAGTTACCTCCCCTGGGTACCTGGCGCAAGGTGCATGTCTATGCAGCCTAAAATGCAAATAAAGCCATTTCCGTCTCGTTCTTCCTACCAATAATCTTTGCATAAAGCGAACGGGTGAATGTAGTGCCATGTACAGGGAAGTATAAAAATGTTTGAACTGAAATGGAATATATGTGAAGTTTTGCTTACAAGACACCTGAATGAGGTGATGTGTATGTTTGTAGTGATGGTTAGGAAGCTGCAGTTTCAGGCATACTTACCTGGCACAGGCTTAACAGTGATCCGCAAGGCTGTGGGCCCGGGGCGAGACCTTTCCATTGCACATCGGCTTGGTTGACCCCTGCGATCATCCCAAATGTGGACGACTCGGGTGCGCAATTTATAAGTGTGGGGGACTGCGTTCGCGCTCTCCCCTGGAAAAAACAATCAAAAATAGAAATGCCTTTTTTTCATTCTGTTTGTCTATCATGACATGTTCAGTTGTTGTTGTTGTTGTTGTTGTTGTTGTTGTTGTTGATGATGATGTGTTTATTTTGCTGAGTAGCTCCCAAGGAGAAAGATAGGACCCGGAAGGAAACTTGGGTGTTGACATGGAAGTTACCTCCCCTGGGTACCTGGCGCAAGGTGCATGTCTATGCAGCCTAAAATGCAAATAAAGCCATTTCCGTCTCGTTCTTCCTACCAATAATCTTTGCATAAAGCGAACGGGTGAATGTAGTGCCATGTACAGGGAAGTATAAAAATGTTTGAACTGAAATGGAATATATGTGAAGTTTTGCTTACAAGACACCTGAATGAGGTGATGTGTATGTTTGTAGTGATGGTTAGGAAGCTGCAGTTTCAGGCATACTTACCTGGCACAGGCTTAACAGTGATCCGCAAGGCTGTGGGCCCGGGGCGAGACCTTTCCATTGCACATCGGCTTGGTTGACCCCTGCGATCATCCCAAATGTGGACGACTCGGGTGCGCAATTTATAAGTGTGGGGGACTGCGTTCGCGCTCTCCCCTGGAAAAAACAATCAAAAATAGAAATGCCTTTTTTTCATTCTGTTTGTCTATCATGACATGTTCAGTTGTTGTTGTTGTTGTTGTTGTTGTTGTTGTTGTTGATGATGATGTGTTTATTTTGCTGAGTAGCTCCCAAGGAGAAAGATAGGACCCGGAAGGAAACTTGGGTGTTGACATGGAAGTTACCTCCCCTGGGTACCTGGCGCAAGGTGCATGTCTATGCAGCCTAAAATGCAAATAAAGCCATTTCCGTCTCGTTCTTCCTACCAATAATCTTTGCATAAAGCGAACGGGTGAATGTAGTGCCATGTACAGGGAAGTATAAAAATGTTTGAACTGAAATGGAATATATGTGAAGTTTTGCTTACAAGACACCTGAATGAGGTGATGTGTATGTTTGTAGTGATGGTTAGGAAGCTGCAGTTTCAGGCATACTTACCTGGCACAGGCTTAACAGTGATCCGCAAGGCTGTGGGCCCGGGGCGAGACCTTTCCATTGCACATCGGCTTGGTTGACCCCTGCGATCATCCCAAATGTGGACGACTCGGGTGCGCAATTTATAAGTGTGGGGGACTGCGTTCGCGCTCTCCCCTGGAAAAAACAATCAAAAATAGAAATGCCTTTTTTTCATTCTGTTTGTCTATCATGACATGTTCAGTTGTTGTTGTTGTTGTTGTTGTTGTTGTTGTTGTTGTTGTTGATGATGATGTGTTTATTTTGCTGAGTAGCTCCCAAGGAGAAAGATAGGACCCGGAAGGAAACTTGGGTGTTGACATGGAAGTTACCTCCCCTGGGTACCTGGCGCAAGGTGCATGTCTATGCAGCCTAAAATGCAAATAAAGCCATTTCCGTCTCGTTCTTCCTACCAATAATCTTTGCATAAAGCGAACGGGTGAATGTAGTGCCATGTACAGGGAAGTATAAAAATGTTTGAACTGAAATGGAATATATGTGAAGTTTTGCTTACAAGACACCTGAATGAGGTGATGTGTATGTTTGTAGTGATGGTTAGGAAGCTGCAGTTTCAGGCATACTTACCTGGCACAGGCTTAACAGTGATCCGCAAGGCTGTGGGCCCGGGGCGAGACCTTTCCATTGCACATCGGCTTGGTTGACCCCTGCGATCATCCCAAATGTGGACGACTCGGGTGCGCAATTTATAAGTGTGGGGGACTGCGTTCGCGCTCTCCCCTGGAAAAAACAATCAAAAATAGAAATGCCTTTTTTTCATTCTGTTTGTCTATCATGACATGTTCAGTTGTTGTTGTTGTTGTTGTTGTTGTTGTTGTTGTTGTTGATGATGATGTGTTTATTTTGCTGAGTAGCTCCCAAGGAGAAAGATAGGACCCGGAAGGAAACTTGGGTGTTGACATGGAAGTTACCTCCCCTGGGTACCTGGCGCAAGGTGCATGTCTATGCAGCCTAAAATGCAAATAAAGCCATTTCCGTCTCGTTCTTCCTACCAATAATCTTTGCATAAAGCGAACGGGTGAATGTAGTGCCATGTACAGGGAAGTATAAAAATGTTTGAACTGAAATGGAATATATGTGAAGTTTTGCTTACAAGACACCTGAATGAGGTGATGTGTATGTTTGTAGTGATGGTTAGGAAGCTGCAGTTTCAGGCATACTTACCTGGCACAGGCTTAACAGTGATCCGCAAGGCTGTGGGCCCGGGGCGAGACCTTTCCATTGCACATCGGCTTGGTTGACCCCTGCGATCATCCCAAATGTGGACGACTCGGGTGCGCAATTTATAAGTGTGGGGGACTGCGTTCGCGCTCTCCCCTGGAAAAAACAATCAAAAATAGAAATGCCTTTTTTTCATTCTGTTTGTCTATCATGACATGTTCAGTTGTTGTTGTTGTTGTTGTTGTTGTTGTTGTTGTTGATGATGATGTGTTTATTTTGCTGAGTAGCTCCCAAGGAGAAAGATAGGACCCGGAAGGAAACTTGGGTGTTGACATGGAAGTTACCTCCCCTGGGTACCTGGCGCAAGGTGCATGTCTATGCAGCCTAAAATGCAAATAAAGCCATTTCCGTCTCGTTCTTCCTACCAATAATCTTTGCATAAAGCGAACGGGTGAATGTAGTGCCATGTACAGGGAAGTATAAAAATGTTTGAACTGAAATGGAATATATGTGAAGTTTTGCTTACAAGACACCTGAATGAGGTGATGTGTATGTTTGTAGTGATGGTTAGGAAGCTGCAGTTTCAGGCATACTTACCTGGCACAGGCTTAACAGTGATCCGCAAGGCTGTGGGCCCGGGGCGAGACCTTTCCATTGCACATCGGCTTGGTTGACCCCTGCGATCATCCCAAATGTGGACGACTCGGGTGCGCAATTTATAAGTGTGGGGGACTGCGTTCGCGCTCTCCCCTGGAAAAAACAATCAAAAATAGAAATGCCTTTTTTTCATTCTGTTTGTCTATCATGACATGTTCAGTTGTTGTTGTTGTTGTTGTTGTTGTTGTTGTTGTTGATGATGATGTGTTTATTTTGCTGAGTAGCTCCCAAGGAGAAAGATAGGACCCGGAAGGAAACTTGGGTGTTGACATGGAAGTTACCTCCCCTGGGTACCTGGCGCAAGGTGCATGTCTATGCAGCCTAAAATGCAAATAAAGCCATTTCCGTCTCGTTCTTCCTACCAATAATCTTTGCATAAAGCGAACGGGTGAATGTAGTGCCATGTACAGGGAAGTATAAAAATGTTTGAACTGAAATGGAATATATGTGAAGTTTTGCTTACAAGACACCTGAATGAGGTGATGTGTATGTTTGTAGTGATGGTTAGGAAGCTGCAGTTTCAGGCATACTTACCTGGCACAGGCTTAACAGTGATCCGCAAGGCTGTGGGCCCGGGGCGAGACCTTTCCATTGCACATCGGCTTGGTTGACCCCTGCGATCATCCCAAATGTGGACGACTCGGGTGCGCAATTTATAAGTGTGGGGGACTGCGTTCGCGCTCTCCCCTGGAAAAAACAATCAAAAATAGAAATGCCTTTTTTTCATTCTGTTTGTCTATCATGACATGTTCAGTTGTTGTTGTTGTTGTTGTTGTTGTTGTTGTTGTTGATGATGATGTGTTTATTTTGCTGAGTAGCTCCCAAGGAGAAAGATAGGACCCGGAAGGAAACTTGGGTGTTGACATGGAAGTTACCTCCCCTGGGTACCTGGCGCAAGGTGCATGTCTATGCAGCCTAAAATGCAAATAAAGCCATTTCCGTCTCGTTCTTCCTACCAATAATCTTTGCATAAAGCGAACGGGTGAATGTAGTGCCATGTACAGGGAAGTATAAAAATGTTTGAACTGAAATGGAATATATGTGAAGTTTTGCTTACAAGACACCTGAATGAGGTGATGTGTATGTTTGTAGTGATGGTTAGGAAGCTGCAGTTTCAGGCATACTTACCTGGCACAGGCTTAACAGTGATCCGCAAGGCTGTGGGCCCGGGGCGAGACCTTTCCATTGCACATCGGCTTGGTTGACCCCTGCGATCATCCCAAATGTGGACGACTCGGGTGCGCAATTTATAAGTGTGGGGGACTGCGTTCGCGCTCTCCCCTGGAAAAAACAATCAAAAATAGAAATGCCTTTTTTTCATTCTGTTTGTCTATCATGACATGTTCAGTTGTTGTTGTTGTTGTTGTTGTTGTTGTTGTTGTTGTTGTTGATGATGATGTGTTTATTTTGCTGAGTAGCTCCCAAGGAGAAAGATAGGACCCGGAAGGAAACTTGGGTGTTGACATGGAAGTTACCTCCCCTGGGTACCCGGCGCAAGGTGCATGTCTATGCAGCCTAAAATGCAAATAAAGCCATTTCCGTCTCGTTCTTCCTACCAATAATCTTTGCATAAAGCGAACGGGTGAATGTAGTGCCATGTACAGGGAAGTATAAAAATGTTTGAACTGAAATGGAATATATGTGAAGTTTTGCTTACAAGACACCTGAATGAGGTGATGTGTATGTTTGTAGTGATGGTTAGGAAGCTGCAGTTTCAGGCATACTTACCTGGCACAGGCTTAACAGTGATCCGCAAGGCTGTGGGCCCGGGGCGAGACCTTTCCATTGCACATCGGCTTGGTTGACCCCTGCGATCATCCCAAATGTGGACGACTCGGGTGCGCAATTTATAAGTGTGGGGGACTGCGTTCGCGCTCTCCCCTGGAAAAAACAATCAAAAATAGAAATGCCTTTTTTTCATTCTGTTTGTCTATCATGACATGTTCAGTTGTTGTTGTTGTTGTTGTTGTTGTTGTTGTTGTTGTTGTGTTTATTTTGCTGAGTAGCTCCCAAGGAGAAAGATAGGACCCGGAAGGAAACTTGGGTGTTGACATGGAAGTTACCTCCCCTGGGTACCTGGCGCAAGGTGCATGTCTATGCAGCCTAAAATGCAAATAAAGCCATTTCCGTCTCGTTCTTCCTACCAATAATCTTTGCATAAAGCGAACGGGTGAATGTAGTGCCATGTACAGGGAAGTATAAAAATGTTTGAACTGAAATGGAATATATGTGAAGTTTTGCTTACAAGACACCTGAATGAGGTGATGTGTATGTTTGTAGTGATGGTTAGGAAGCTGCAGTTTCAGGCATACTTACCTGGCACAGGCTTAACAGTGATCCGCAAGGCTGTGGGCCCGGGGCGAGACCTTTCCATTGCACATCGGCTTGGTTGACCCCTGCGATCATCCCAAATGTGGACGACTCGGGTGCGCAATTTATAAGTGTGGGGGACTGCGTTCGCGCTCTCCCCTGGAAAAAACAATCAAAAATAGAAATGCCTTTTTTTCATTCTGTTTGTCTATCATGACATGTTCAGTTGTTGTTGTTGTTGTTGTTGTTGTTGTTGTTGATGATGATGTGTTTATTTTGCTGAGTAGCTCCCAAGGAGAAAGATAGGACCCGGAAGGAAACTTGGGTGTTGACATGGAAGTTACCTCCCCTGGGTACCTGGCGCAAGGTGCATGTCTATGCAGCCTAAAATGCAAATAAAGCCATTTCCGTCTCGTTCTTCCTACCAATAATCTTTGCATAAAGCGAACGGGTGAATGTAGTGCCATGTACAGGGAAGTATAAAAATGTTTGAACTGAAATGGAATATATGTGAAGTTTTGCTTACAAGACACCTGAATGAGGTGATGTGTATGTTTGTAGTGATGGTTAGGAAGCTGCAGTTTCAGGCATACTTACCTGGCACAGGCTTAACAGTGATCCGCAAGGCTGTGGGCCCGGGGCGAGACCTTTCCATTGCACATCGGCTTGGTTGACCCCTGCGATCATCCCAAATGTGGACGACTCGGGTGCGCAATTTATAAGTGTGGGGGACTGCGTTCGCGCTCTCCCCTGGAAAAAACAATCAAAAATAGAAATGCCTTTTTTTCATTCTGTTTGTCTATCATGACATGTTCAGTTGTTGTTGTTGTTGTTGTTGTTGTTGTTGTTGTTGTTGATGATGATGTGTTTATTTTGCTGAGTAGCTCCCAAGGAGAAAGATAGGACCCGGAAGGAAACTTGGGTGTTGACATGGAAGTTACCTCCCCTGGGTACCTGGCGCAAGGTGCATGTCTATGCAGCCTAAAATGCAAATAAAGCCATTTCCGTCTCGTTCTTCCTACCAATAATCTTTGCATAAAGCGAACGGGTGAATGTAGTGCCATGTACAGGGAAGTATAAAAATGTTTGAACTGAAATGGAATATATGTGAAGTTTTGCTTACAAGACACCTGAATGAGGTGATGTGTATGTTTGTAGTGATGGTTAGGAAGCTGCAGTTTCAGGCATACTTACCTGGCACAGGCTTAACAGTGATCCGCAAGGCTGTGGGCCCGGGGCGAGACCTTTCCATTGCACATCGGCTTGGTTGACCCCTGCGATCATCCCAAATGTGGACGACTCGGGTGCGCAATTTATAAGTGTGGGGGACTGCGTTCGCGCTCTCCCCTGGAAAAAACAATCAAAAATAGAAATGCCTTTTTTTCATTCTGTTTGTCTATCATGACATGTTCAGTTGTTGTTGTTGTTGTTGTTGTTGTTGTTGTTGTTGATGATGATGTGTTTATTTTGCTGAGTAGCTCCCAAGGAGAAAGATAGGACCCGGAAGGAAACTTGGGTGTTGACATGGAAGTTACCTCCCCTGGGTACCTGGCGCAAGGTGCATGTCTATGCAGCCTAAAATGCAAATAAAGCCATTTCCGTCTCGTTCTTCCTACCAATAATCTTTGCATAAAGCGAACGGGTGAATGTAGTGCCATGTACAGGGAAGTATAAAAATGTTTGAACTGAAATGGAATATATGTGAAGTTTTGCTTACAAGACACCTGAATGAGGTGATGTGTATGTTTGTAGTGATGGTTAGGAAGCTGCAGTTTCAGGCATACTTACCTGGCACAGGCTTAACAGTGATCCGCAAGGCTGTGGGCCCGGGGCGAGACCTTTCCATTGCACATCGGCTTGGTTGACCCCTGCGATCATCCCAAATGTGGACGACTCGGGTGCGCAATTTATAAGTGTGGGGGACTGCGTTCGCGCTCTCCCCTGGAAAAAACAATCAAAAATAGAAATGCCTTTTTTTCATTCTGTTTGTCTATCATGACATGTTCAGTTGTTGTTGTTGTTGTTGTTGTTGTTGTTGTTGTTGTTGTGTTTATTTTGCTGAGTAGCTCCCAAGGAGAAAGATAGGACCCGGAAGGAAACTTGGGTGTTGACATGGAAGTTACCTCCCCTGGGTACCTGGCGCAAGGTGCATGTCTATGCAGCCTAAAATGCAAATAAAGCCATTTCCGTCTCGTTCTTCCTACCAATAATCTTTGCATAAAGCGAACGGGTGAATGTAGTGCCATGTACAGGGAAGTATAAAAATGTTTGAACTGAAATGGAATATATGTGAAGTTTTGCTTACAAGACACCTGAATGAGGTGATGTGTATGTTTGTAGTGATGGTTAGGAAGCTGCAGTTTCAGGCATACTTACCTGGCACAGGCTTAACAGTGATCCGCAAGGCTGTGGGCCCGGGGCGAGACCTTTCCATTGCACATCGGCTTGGTTGACCCCTGCGATCATCCCAAATGTGGACGACTCGGGTGCGCAATTTATAAGTGTGGGGGACTGCGTTCGCGCTCTCCCCTGGAAAAAACAATCAAAAATAGAAATGCCTTTTTTTCATTCTGTTTGTCTATCATGACATGTTCAGTTGTTGTTGTTGTTGTTGTTGTTGTTGTTGTTGATGATGATGTGTTTATTTTGCTGAGTAGCTCCCAAGGAGAAAGATAGGACCCGGAAGGAAACTTGGGTGTTGACATGGAAGTTACCTCCCCTGGGTACCTGGCGCAAGGTGCATGTCTATGCAGCCTAAAATGCAAATAAAGCCATTTCCGTCTCGTTCTTCCTACCAATAATCTTTGCATAAAGCGAACGGGTGAATGTAGTGCCATGTACAGGGAAGTATAAAAATGTTTGAACTGAAATGGAATATATGTGAAGTTTTGCTTACAAGACACCTGAATGAGGTGATGTGTATGTTTGTAGTGATGGTTAGGAAGCTGCAGTTTCAGGCATACTTACCTGGCACAGGCTTAACAGTGATCCGCAAGGCTGTGGGCCCGGGGCGAGACCTTTCCATTGCACATCGGCTTGGTTGACCCCTGCGATCATCCCAAATGTGGACGACTCGGGTGCGCAATTTATAAGTGTGGGGGACTGCGTTCGCGCTCTCCCCTGGAAAAAACAATCAAAAATAGAAATGCCTTTTTTTCATTCTGTTTGTCTATCATGACATGTTCAGTTGTTGTTGTTGTTGTTGTTGTTGTTGTTGTTGTTGATGATGATGTGTTTATTTTGCTGAGTAGCTCCCAAGGAGAAAGATAGGACCCGGAAGGAAACTTGGGTGTTGACATGGAAGTTACCTCCCCTGGGTACCTGGCGCAAGGTGCATGTCTATGCAGCCTAAAATGCAAATAAAGCCATTTCCGTCTCGTTCTTCCTACCAATAATCTTTGCATAAAGCGAACGGGTGAATGTAGTGCCATGTACAGGGAAGTATAAAAATGTTTGAACTGAAATGGAATATATGTGAAGTTTTGCTTACAAGACACCTGAATGAGGTGATGTGTATGTTTGTAGTGATGGTTAGGAAGCTGCAGTTTCAGGCATACTTACCTGGCACAGGCTTAACAGTGATCCGCAAGGCTGTGGGCCCGGGGCGAGACCTTTCCATTGCACATCGGCTTGGTTGACCCCTGCGATCATCCCAAATGTGGACGACTCGGGTGCGCAATTTATAAGTGTGGGGGACTGCGTTCGCGCTCTCCCCTGGAAAAAACAATCAAAAATAGAAATGCCTTTTTTTCATTCTGTTTGTCTATCATGACATGTTCAGTTGTTGTTGTTGTTGTTGTTGTTGTTGTTGTTGTTGTTGTTGTTGTTGATGATGATGTGTTTATTTTGCTGAGTAGCTCCCAAGGAGAAAGATAGGACCCGGAAGGAAACTTGGGTGTTGACATGGAAGTTACCTCCCCTGGGTACCTGGCGCAAGGTGCATGTCTATGCAGCCTAAAATGCAAATAAAGCCATTTCCGTCTCGTTCTTCCTACCAATAATCTTTGCATAAAGCGAACGGGTGAATGTAGTGCCATGTACAGGGAAGTATAAAAATGTTTGAACTGAAATGGAATATATGTGAAGTTTTGCTTACAAGACACCTGAATGAGGTGATGTGTATGTTTGTAGTGATGGTTAGGAAGCTGCAGTTTCAGGCATACTTACCTGGCACAGGCTTAACAGTGATCCGCAAGGCTGTGGGCCCGGGGCGAGACCTTTCCATTGCACATCGGCTTGGTTGACCCCTGCGATCATCCCAAATGTGGACGACTCGGGTGCGCAATTTATAAGTGTGGGGGACTGCGTTCGCGCTCTCCCCTGGAAAAAACAATCAAAAATAGAAATGCCTTTTTTTCATTCTGTTTGTCTATCATGACATGTTCAGTTGTTGTTGTTGTTGTTGTTGTTGTTGTTGTTGTTGTTGATGATGATGTGTTTATTTTGCTGAGTAGCTCCCAAGGAGAAAGATAGGACCCGGAAGGAAACTTGGGTGTTGACATGGAAGTTACCTCCCCTGGGTACCTGGCGCAAGGTGCATGTCTATGCAGCCTAAAATGCAAATAAAGCCATTTCCGTCTCGTTCTTCCTACCAATAATCTTTGCATAAAGCGAACGGGTGAATGTAGTGCCATGTACAGGGAAGTATAAAAATGTTTGAACTGAAATGGAATATATGTGAAGTTTTGCTTACAAGACACCTGAATGAGGTGATGTGTATGTTTGTAGTGATGGTTAGGAAGCTGCAGTTTCAGGCATACTTACCTGGCACAGGCTTAACAGTGATCCGCAAGGCTGTGGGCCCGGGGCGAGACCTTTCCATTGCACATCGGCTTGGTTGACCCCTGCGATCATCCCAAATGTGGACGACTCGGGTGCGCAATTTATAAGTGTGGGGGACTGCGTTCGCGCTCTCCCCTGGAAAAAACAATCAAAAATAGAAATGCCTTTTTTTCATTCTGTTTGTCTATCATGACATGTTCAGTTGTTGTTGTTGTTGTTGTTGTTGTTGTTGTTGTTGATGATGATGTGTTTATTTTGCTGAGTAGCTCCCAAGGAGAAAGATAGGACCCGGAAGGAAACTTGGGTGTTGACATGGAAGTTACCTCCCCTGGGTACCTGGCGCAAGGTGCATGTCTATGCAGCCTAAAATGCAAATAAAGCCATTTCCGTCTCGTTCTTCCTACCAATAATCTTTGCATAAAGCGAACGGGTGAATGTAGTGCCATGTACAGGGAAGTATAAAAATGTTTGAACTGAAATGGAATATATGTGAAGTTTTGCTTACAAGACACCTGAATGAGGTGATGTGTATGTTTGTAGTGATGGTTAGGAAGCTGCAGTTTCAGGCATACTTACCTGGCACAGGCTTAACAGTGATCCGCAAGGCTGTGGGCCCGGGGCGAGACCTTTCCATTGCACATCGGCTTGGTTGACCCCTGCGATCATCCCAAATGTGGACGACTCGGGTGCGCAATTTATAAGTGTGGGGGACTGCGTTCGCGCTCTCCCCTGGAAAAAACAATCAAAAATAGAAATGCCTTTTTTTCATTCTGTTTGTCTATCATGACATGTTCAGTTGTTGTTGTTGTTGTTGTTGTTGTTGTTGTTGTTGTTGTTGATGATGATGTGTTTATTTTGCTGAGTAGCTCCCAAGGAGAAAGATAGGACCCGGAAGGAAACTTGGGTGTTGACATGGAAGTTACCTCCCCTGGGTACCTGGCGCAAGGTGCATGTCTATGCAGCCTAAAATGCAAATAAAGCCATTTCCGTCTCGTTCTTCCTACCAATAATCTTTGCATAAAGCGAACGGGTGAATGTAGTGCCATGTACAGGGAAGTATAAAAATGTTTGAACTGAAATGGAATATATGTGAAGTTTTGCTTACAAGACACCTGAATGAGGTGATGTGTATGTTTGTAGTGATGGTTAGGAAGCTGCAGTTTCAGGCCATCCCTCCAAAAAAATCGATAGAATAATCACCAAACTCCAAACAGGACACACCAAACTAAATAACCACCTTCTAAAACTAAAAAAACACGCAAACGGGAAGTGCCCACACTGCACTCACCCAGAAACAATAGACCACGTACTACTACATTGCACCCACTACCTCACACAACGTACAACATTACAAACCAACCTAAATCCAAATAACGCTCTTACCTTAGAAGCAATCCTTAACCCCCAAAATAAAATAGAAAACTTCAAAGCCCTAGGCATTTACCTAACCAAAACAGAACTAATTAACCGTATTTAAAACTTCACTAAACCACCAACACTAAACATCCAAAAAACATCAACTCACCCCCACACACTCCCTTAGTCCCAACCACTCCCCCAAGGCATGTATTCCAAATCTCAAAATTTCAAAACTTTATATAAGCAACCACTAAACCCCCCTCCTTGGTTGCACTCCTCTTGCTACCACTTTTATACCACTAAATGGCCCGGCCGGGCCCGTGTGCGAAATACGCTCCAGTCGGAAAGCGCACGTAAAATCTCCTAATATAAGTAAGTAAGAAAGAAGTTTCAGGCATACTTACCTGGCACAGGCTTAACAGTGATCCGCAAGGCTGTGGGCCCGGGGCGAGACCTTTCCATTGCACATCGGCTTGGTTGACCCCTGCGATCATCCCAAATGTGGACGACTCGGGTGCGCAATTTATAAGTGTGGGGGACTGCGTTCGCGCTCTCCCCTGGAAAAAACAATCAAAAATAGAAATGCCTTTTTTTCATTCTGTTTGTCTATCATGACATGTTCAGTTGTTGTTGTTGTTGTTGTTGTTGTTGTTGTTGTTGTTGTTGTTGATGATGATGTGTTTATTTTGCTGAGTAGCTCCCAAGGAGAAAGATAGGACCCGGAAGGAAACTTGGGTGTTGACATGGAAGTTACCTCCCCTGGGTACCTGGCGCAAGGTGCATGTCTATGCAGCCTAAAATGCAAATAAAGCCATTTCCGTCTCGTTCTTCCTACCAATAATCTTTGCATAAAGCGAACGGGTGAATGTAGTGCCATGTACAGGGAAGTATAAAAATGTTTGAACTGAAATGGAATATATGTGAAGTTTTGCTTACAAGACACCTGAATGAGGTGATGTGTATGTTTGTAGTGATGGTTAGGAAGCTGCAGTTTCAGGCATACTTACCTGGCACAGGCTTAACAGTGATCCGCAAGGCTGTGGGCCCGGGGCGAGACCTTTCCATTGCACATCGGCTTGGTTGACCCCTGCGATCATCCCAAATGTGGACGACTCGGGTGCGCAATTTATAAGTGTGGGGGACTGCGTTCGCGCTCTCCCCTGGAAAAAACAATCAAAAATAGAAATGCCTTTTTTTCATTCTGTTTGTCTATCATGACATGTTCAGTTGTTGTTGTTGTTGTTGTTGTTGTTGTTGTTGTTGTTGTTGTGTTTATTTTGCTGAGTAGCTCCCAAGGAGAAAGATAGGACCCGGAAGGAAACTTGGGTGTTGACATGGAAGTTACCTCCCCTGGGTACCTGGCGCAAGGTGCATGTCTATGCAGCCTAAAATGCAAATAAAGCCATTTCCGTCTCGTTCTTCCTACCAATAATCTTTGCATAAAGCGAACGGGTGAATGTAGTGCCATGTACAGGGAAGTATAAAAATGTTTGAACTGAAATGGAATATATGTGAAGTTTTGCTTACAAGACACCTGAATGAGGTGATGTGTATGTTTGTAGTGATGGTTAGGAAGCTGCAGTTTCAGGCATACTTACCTGGCACAGGCTTAACAGTGATCCGCAAGGCTGTGGGCCCGGGGCGAGACCTTTCCATTGCACATCGGCTTGGTTGACCCCTGCGATCATCCCAAATGTGGACGACTCGGGTGCGCAATTTATAAGTGTGGGGGACTGCGTTCGCGCTCTCCCCTGGAAAAAACAATCAAAAATAGAAATGCCTTTTTTTCATTCTGTTTGTCTATCATGACATGTTCAGTTGTTGTTGTTGTTGTTGTTGTTGTTGTTGTTGTTGTTGATGATGATGTGTTTATTTTGCTGAGTAGCTCCCAAGGAGAAAGATAGGACCCGGAAGGAAACTTGGGTGTTGACATGGAAGTTACCTCCCCTGGGTACCTGGCGCAAGGTGCATGTCTATGCAGCCTAAAATGCAAATAAAGCCATTTCCGTCTCGTTCTTCCTACCAATAATCTTTGCATAAAGCGAACGGGTGAATGTAGTGCCATGTACAGGGAAGTATAAAAATGTTTGAACTGAAATGGAATATATGTGAAGTTTTGCTTACAAGACACCTGAATGAGGTGATGTGTATGTTTGTAGTGATGGTTAGGAAGCTGCAGTTTCAGGCATACTTACCTGGCACAGGCTTAACAGTGATCCGCAAGGCTGTGGGCCCGGGGCGAGACCTTTCCATTGCACATCGGCTTGGTTGACCCCTGCGATCATCCCAAATGTGGACGACTCGGGTGCGCAATTTATAAGTGTGGGGGACTGCGTTCGCGCTCTCCCCTGGAAAAAACAATCAAAAATAGAAATGCCTTTTTTTCATTCTGTTTGTCTATCATGACATGTTCAGTTGTTGTTGTTGTTGTTGTTGTTGTTGTTGTTGTTGTTGTTGATGATGATGTGTTTATTTTGCTGAGTAGCTCCCAAGGAGAAAGATAGGACCCGGAAGGAAACTTGGGTGTTGACATGGAAGTTACCTCCCCTGGGTACCTGGCGCAAGGTGCATGTCTATGCAGCCTAAAATGCAAATAAAGCCATTTCCGTCTCGTTCTTCCTACCAATAATCTTTGCATAAAGCGAACGGGTGAATGTAGTGCCATGTACAGGGAAGTATAAAAATGTTTGAACTGAAATGGAATATATGTGAAGTTTTGCTTACAAGACACCTGAATGAGGTGATGTGTATGTTTGTAGTGATGGTTAGGAAGCTGCAGTTTCAGGCATACTTACCTGGCACAGGCTTAACAGTGATCCGCAAGGCTGTGGGCCCGGGGCGAGACCTTTCCATTGCACATCGGCTTGGTTGACCCCTGCGATCATCCCAAATGTGGACGACTCGGGTGCGCAATTTATAAGTGTGGGGGACTGCGTTCGCGCTCTCCCCTGGAAAAAACAATCAAAAATAGAAATGCCTTTTTTTCATTCTGTTTGTCTATCATGACATGTTCAGTTGTTGTTGTTGTTGTTGTTGTTGTTGTTGTTGTTGTTGTTGTTGTTGATGATGATGTGTTTATTTTGCTGAGTAGCTCCCAAGGAGAAAGATAGGACCCGGAAGGAAACTTGGGTGTTGACATGGAAGTTACCTCCCCTGGGTACCTGGCGCAAGGTGCATGTCTATGCAGCCTAAAATGCAAATAAAGCCATTTCCGTCTCGTTCTTCCTACCAATAATCTTTGCATAAAGCGAACGGGTGAATGTAGTGCCATGTACAGGGAAGTATAAAAATGTTTGAACTGAAATGGAATATATGTGAAGTTTTGCTTACAAGACACCTGAATGAGGTGATGTGTATGTTTGTAGTGATGGTTAGGAAGCTGCAGTTTCAGGCATACTTACCTGGCACAGGCTTAACAGTGATCCGCAAGGCTGTGGGCCCGGGGCGAGACCTTTCCATTGCACATCGGCTTGGTTGACCCCTGCGATCATCCCAAATGTGGACGACTCGGGTGCGCAATTTATAAGTGTGGGGGACTGCGTTCGCGCTCTCCCCTGGAAAAAACAATCAAAAATAGAAATGCCTTTTTTTCATTCTGTTTGTCTATCATGACATGTTCAGTTGTTGTTGTTGTTGTTGTTGTTGTTGTTGTTGTTGTTGTTGTTGATGATGATGTGTTTATTTTGCTGAGTAGCTCCCAAGGAGAAAGATAGGACCCGGAAGGAAACTTGGGTGTTGACATGGAAGTTACCTCCCCTGGGTACCTGGCGCAAGGTGCATGTCTATGCAGCCTAAAATGCAAATAAAGCCATTTCCGTCTCGTTCTTCCTACCAATAATCTTTGCATAAAGCGAACGGGTGAATGTAGTGCCATGTACAGGGAAGTATAAAAATGTTTGAACTGAAATGGAATATATGTGAAGTTTTGCTTACAAGACACCTGAATGAGGTGATGTGTATGTTTGTAGTGATGGTTAGGAAGCTGCAGTTTCAGGCATACTTACCTGGCACAGGCTTAACAGTGATCCGCAAGGCTGTGGGCCCGGGGCGAGACCTTTCCATTGCACATCGGCTTGGTTGACCCCTGCGATCATCCCAAATGTGGACGACTCGGGTGCGCAATTTATAAGTGTGGGGGACTGCGTTCGCGCTCTCCCCTGGAAAAAACAATCAAAAATAGAAATGCCTTTTTTTCATTCTGTTTGTCTATCATGACATGTTCAGTTGTTGTTGTTGTTGTTGTTGTTGTTGTTGTTGTTGATGATGATGTGTTTATTTTGCTGAGTAGCTCCCAAGGAGAAAGATAGGACCCGGAAGGAAACTTGGGTGTTGACATGGAAGTTACCTCCCCTGGGTACCTGGCGCAAGGTGCATGTCTATGCAGCCTAAAATGCAAATAAAGCCATTTCCGTCTCGTTCTTCCTACCAATAATCTTTGCATAAAGCGAACGGGTGAATGTAGTGCCATGTACAGGGAAGTATAAAAATGTTTGAACTGAAATGGAATATATGTGAAGTTTTGCTTACAAGACACCTGAATGAGGTGATGTGTATGTTTGTAGTGATGGTTAGGAAGCTGCAGTTTCAGGCATACTTACCTGGCACAGGCTTAACAGTGATCCGCAAGGCTGTGGGCCCGGGGCGAGACCTTTCCATTGCACATCGGCTTGGTTGACCCCTGCGATCATCCCAAATGTGGACGACTCGGGTGCGCAATTTATAAGTGTGGGGGACTGCGTTCGCGCTCTCCCCTGGAAAAAACAATCAAAAATAGAAATGCCTTTTTTTCATTCTGTTTGTCTATCATGACATGTTCAGTTGTTGTTGTTGTTGTTGTTGTTGTTGTTGTTGTTGTTGTTGTGTTTATTTTGCTGAGTAGCTCCCAAGGAGAAAGATAGGACCCGGAAGGAAACTTGGGTGTTGACATGGAAGTTACCTCCCCTGGGTACCTGGCGCAAGGTGCATGTCTATGCAGCCTAAAATGCAAATAAAGCCATTTCCGTCTCGTTCTTCCTACCAATAATCTTTGCATAAAGCGAACGGGTGAATGTAGTGCCATGTACAGGGAAGTATAAAAATGTTTGAACTGAAATGGAATATATGTGAAGTTTTGCTTACAAGACACCTGAATGAGGTGATGTGTATGTTTGTAGTGATGGTTAGGAAGCTGCAGTTTCAGGCATACTTACCTGGCACAGGCTTAACAGTGATCCGCAAGGCTGTGGGCCCGGGGCGAGACCTTTCCATTGCACATCGGCTTGGTTGACCCCTGCGATCATCCCAAATGTGGACGACTCGGGTGCGCAATTTATAAGTGTGGGGGACTGCGTTCGCGCTCTCCCCTGGAAAAAACAATCAAAAATAGAAATGCCTTTTTTTCATTCTGTTTGTCTATCATGACATGTTCAGTTGTTGTTGTTGTTGTTGTTGTTGTTGTTGTTGTTGTTGTTGTTGATGATGATGTGTTTATTTTGCTGAGTAGCTCCCAAGGAGAAAGATAGGACCCGGAAGGAAACTTGGGTGTTGACATGGAAGTTACCTCCCCTGGGTACCTGGCGCAAGGTGCATGTCTATGCAGCCTAAAATGCAAATAAAGCCATTTCCGTCTCGTTCTTCCTACCAATAATCTTTGCATAAAGCGAACGGGTGAATGTAGTGCCATGTACAGGGAAGTATAAAAATGTTTGAACTGAAATGGAATATATGTGAAGTTTTGCTTACAAGACACCTGAATGAGGTGATGTGTATGTTTGTAGTGATGGTTAGGAAGCTGCAGTTTCAGGCATACTTACCTGGCACAGGCTTAACAGTGATCCGCAAGGCTGTGGGCCCGGGGCGAGACCTTTCCATTGCACATCGGCTTGGTTGACCCCTGCGATCATCCCAAATGTGGACGACTCGGGTGCGCAATTTATAAGTGTGGGGGACTGCGTTCGCGCTCTCCCCTGGAAAAAACAATCAAAAATAGAAATGCCTTTTTTTCATTCTGTTTGTCTATCATGACATGTTCAGTTGTTGTTGTTGTTGTTGTTGTTGTTGTTGTTGTTGTTGTTGTTGATGATGATGTGTTTATTTTGCTGAGTAGCTCCCAAGGAGAAAGATAGGACCCGGAAGGAAACTTGGGTGTTGACATGGAAGTTACCTCCCCTGGGTACCTGGCGCAAGGTGCATGTCTATGCAGCCTAAAATGCAAATAAAGCCATTTCCGTCTCGTTCTTCCTACCAATAATCTTTGCATAAAGCGAACGGGTGAATGTAGTGCCATGTACAGGGAAGTATAAAAATGTTTGAACTGAAATGGAATATATGTGAAGTTTTGCTTACAAGACACCTGAATGAGGTGATGTGTATGTTTGTAGTGATGGTTAGGAAGCTGCAGTTTCAGGCATACTTACCTGGCACAGGCTTAACAGTGATCCGCAAGGCTGTGGGCCCGGGGCGAGACCTTTCCATTGCACATCGGCTTGGTTGACCCCTGCGATCATCCCAAATGTGGACGACTCGGGTGCGCAATTTATAAGTGTGGGGGACTGCGTTCGCGCTCTCCCCTGGAAAAAACAATCAAAAATAGAAATGCCTTTTTTTCATTCTGTTTGTCTATCATGACATGTTCAGTTGTTGTTGTTGTTGTTGTTGTTGTTGTTGTTGTTGTTGTTGTGTTTATTTTGCTGAGTAGCTCCCAAGGAGAAAGATAGGACCCGGAAGGAAACTTGGGTGTTGACATGGAAGTTACCTCCCCTGGGTACCTGGCGCAAGGTGCATGTCTATGCAGCCTAAAATGCAAATAAAGCCATTTCCGTCTCGTTCTTCCTACCAATAATCTTTGCATAAAGCGAACGGGTGAATGTAGTGCCATGTACAGGGAAGTATAAAAATGTTTGAACTGAAATGGAATATATGTGAAGTTTTGCTTACAAGACACCTGAATGAGGTGATGTGTATGTTTGTAGTGATGGTTAGGAAGCTGCAGTTTCAGGCATACTTACCTGGCACAGGCTTAACAGTGATCCGCAAGGCTGTGGGCCCGGGGCGAGACCTTTCCATTGCACATCGGCTTGGTTGACCCCTGCGATCATCCCAAATGTGGACGACTCGGGTGCGCAATTTATAAGTGTGGGGGACTGCGTTCGCGCTCTCCCCTGGAAAAAACAATCAAAAATAGAAATGCCTTTTTTTCATTCTGTTTGTCTATCATGACATGTTCAGTTGTTGTTGTTGTTGTTGTTGTTGTTGTTGTTGTTGTTGTTGTTGTTGATGATGATGTGTTTATTTTGCTGAGTAGCTCCCAAGGAGAAAGATAGGACCCGGAAGGAAACTTGGGTGTTGACATGGAAGTTACCTCCCCTGGGTACCTGGCGCAAGGTGCATGTCTATGCAGCCTAAAATGCAAATAAAGCCATTTCCGTCTCGTTCTTCCTACCAATAATCTTTGCATAAAGCGAACGGGTGAATGTAGTGCCATGTACAGGGAAGTATAAAAATGTTTGAACTGAAATGGAATATATGTGAAGTTTTGCTTACAAGACACCTGAATGAGGTGATGTGTATGTTTGTAGTGATGGTTAGGAAGCTGCAGTTTCAGGCATACTTACCTGGCACAGGCTTAACAGTGATCCGCAAGGCTGTGGGCCCGGGGCGAGACCTTTCCATTGCACATCGGCTTGGTTGACCCCTGCGATCATCCCAAATGTGGACGACTCGGGTGCGCAATTTATAAGTGTGGGGGACTGCGTTCGCGCTCTCCCCTGGAAAAAACAATCAAAAATAGAAATGCCTTTTTTTCATTCTGTTTGTCTATCATGACATGTTCAGTTGTTGTTGTTGTTGTTGTTGTTGTTGTTGTTGTTGTTGTTGATGATGATGTGTTTATTTTGCTGAGTAGCTCCCAAGGAGAAAGATAGGACCCGGAAGGAAACTTGGGTGTTGACATGGAAGTTACCTCCCCTGGGTACCTGGCGCAAGGTGCATGTCTATGCAGCCTAAAATGCAAATAAAGCCATTTCCGTCTCGTTCTTCCTACCAATAATCTTTGCATAAAGCGAACGGGTGAATGTAGTGCCATGTACAGGGAAGTATAAAAATGTTTGAACTGAAATGGAATATATGTGAAGTTTTGCTTACAAGACACCTGAATGAGGTGATGTGTATGTTTGTAGTGATGGTTAGGAAGCTGCAGTTTCAGGCATACTTACCTGGCACAGGCTTAACAGTGATCCGCAAGGCTGTGGGCCCGGGGCGAGACCTTTCCATTGCACATCGGCTTGGTTGACCCCTGCGATCATCCCAAATGTGGACGACTCGGGTGCGCAATTTATAAGTGTGGGGGACTGCGTTCGCGCTCTCCCCTGGAAAAAACAATCAAAAATAGAAATGCCTTTTTTTCATTCTGTTTGTCTATCATGACATGTTCAGTTGTTGTTGTTGTTGTTGTTGTTGTTGTTGTTGTTGTTGTTGTTGATGATGATGTGTTTATTTTGCTGAGTAGCTCCCAAGGAGAAAGATAGGACCCGGAAGGAAACTTGGGTGTTGACATGGAAGTTACCTCCCCTGGGTACCTGGCGCAAGGTGCATGTCTATGCAGCCTAAAATGCAAATAAAGCCATTTCCGTCTCGTTCTTCCTACCAATAATCTTTGCATAAAGCGAACGGGTGAATGTAGTGCCATGTACAGGGAAGTATAAAAATGTTTGAACTGAAATGGAATATATGTGAAGTTTTGCTTACAAGACACCTGAATGAGGTGATGTGTATGTTTGTAGTGATGGTTAGGAAGCTGCAGTTTCAGGCATACTTACCTGGCACAGGCTTAACAGTGATCCGCAAGGCTGTGGGCCCGGGGCGAGACCTTTCCATTGCACATCGGCTTGGTTGACCCCTGCGATCATCCCAAATGTGGACGACTCGGGTGCGCAATTTATAAGTGTGGGGGACTGCGTTCGCGCTCTCCCCTGGAAAAAACAATCAAAAATAGAAATGCCTTTTTTTCATTCTGTTTGTCTATCATGACATGTTCAGTTGTTGTTGTTGTTGTTGTTGTTGTTGTTGTTGTTGATGATGATGTGTTTATTTTGCTGAGTAGCTCCCAAGGAGAAAGATAGGACCCGGAAGGAAACTTGGGTGTTGACATGGAAGTTACCTCCCCTGGGTACCTGGCGCAAGGTGCATGTCTATGCAGCCTAAAATGCAAATAAAGCCATTTCCGTCTCGTTCTTCCTACCAATAATCTTTGCATAAAGCGAACGGGTGAATGTAGTGCCATGTACAGGGAAGTATAAAAATGTTTGAACTGAAATGGAATATATGTGAAGTTTTGCTTACAAGACACCTGAATGAGGTGATGTGTATGTTTGTAGTGATGGTTAGGAAGCTGCAGTTTCAGGCATACTTACCTGGCACAGGCTTAACAGTGATCCGCAAGGCTGTGGGCCCGGGGCGAGACCTTTCCATTGCACATCGGCTTGGTTGACCCCTGCGATCATCCCAAATGTGGACGACTCGGGTGCGCAATTTATAAGTGTGGGGGACTGCGTTCGCGCTCTCCCCTGGAAAAAACAATCAAAAATAGAAATGCCTTTTTTTCATTCTGTTTGTCTATCATGACATGTTCAGTTGTTGTTGTTGTTGTTGTTGTTGTTGTTGTTGTTGTGTTTATTTTGCTGAGTAGCTCCCAAGGAGAAAGATAGGACCCGGAAGGAAACTTGGGTGTTGACATGGAAGTTACCTCCCCTGGGTACCTGGCGCAAGGTGCATGTCTATGCAGCCTAAAATGCAAATAAAGCCATTTCCGTCTCGTTCTTCCTACCAATAATCTTTGCATAAAGCGAACGGGTGAATGTAGTGCCATGTACAGGGAAGTATAAAAATGTTTGAACTGAAATGGAATATATGTGAAGTTTTGCTTACAAGACACCTGAATGAGGTGATGTGTATGTTTGTAGTGATGGTTAGGAAGCTGCAGTTTCAGGCATACTTACCTGGCACAGGCTTAACAGTGATCCGCAAGGCTGTGGGCCCGGGGCGAGACCTTTCCATTGCACATCGGCTTGGTTGACCCCTGCGATCATCCCAAATGTGGACGACTCGGGTGCGCAATTTATAAGTGTGGGGGACTGCGTTCGCGCTCTCCCCTGGAAAAAACAATCAAAAATAGAAATGCCTTTTTTTCATTCTGTTTGTCTATCATGACATGTTCAGTTGTTGTTGTTGTTGTTGTTGTTGTTGTTGTTGTTGTTGTTGATGATGATGTGTTTATTTTGCTGAGTAGCTCCCAAGGAGAAAGATAGGACCCGGAAGGAAACTTGGGTGTTGACATGGAAGTTACCTCCCCTGGGTACCTGGCGCAAGGTGCATGTCTATGCAGCCTAAAATGCAAATAAAGCCATTTCCGTCTCGTTCTTCCTACCAATAATCTTTGCATAAAGCGAACGGGTGAATGTAGTGCCATGTACAGGGAAGTATAAAAATGTTTGAACTGAAATGGAATATATGTGAAGTTTTGCTTACAAGACACCTGAATGAGGTGATGTGTATGTTTGTAGTGATGGTTAGGAAGCTGCAGTTTCAGGCATACTTACCTGGCACAGGCTTAACAGTGATCCGCAAGGCTGTGGGCCCGGGGCGAGACCTTTCCATTGCACATCGGCTTGGTTGACCCCTGCGATCATCCCAAATGTGGACGACTCGGGTGCGCAATTTATAAGTGTGGGGGACTGCGTTCGCGCTCTCCCCTGGAAAAAACAATCAAAAATAGAAATGCCTTTTTTTCATTCTGTTTGTCTATCATGACATGTTCAGTTGTTGTTGTTGTTGTTGTTGTTGTTGTTGTTGTTGTGTTTATTTTGCTGAGTAGCTCCCAAGGAGAAAGATAGGACCCGGAAGGAAACTTGGGTGTTGACATGGAAGTTACCTCCCCTGGGTACCTGGCGCAAGGTGCATGTCTATGCAGCCTAAAATGCAAATAAAGCCATTTCCGTCTCGTTCTTCCTACCAATAATCTTTGCATAAAGCGAACGGGTGAATGTAGTGCCATGTACAGGGAAGTATAAAAATGTTTGAACTGAAATGGAATATATGTGAAGTTTTGCTTACAAGACACCTGAATGAGGTGATGTGTATGTTTGTAGTGATGGTTAGGAAGCTGCAGTTTCAGGCATACTTACCTGGCACAGGCTTAACAGTGATCCGCAAGGCTGTGGGCCCGGGGCGAGACCTTTCCATTGCACATCGGCTTGGTTGACCCCTGCGATCATCCCAAATGTGGACGACTCGGGTGCGCAATTTATAAGTGTGGGGGACTGCGTTCGCGCTCTCCCCTGGAAAAAACAATCAAAAATAGAAATGCCTTTTTTTCATTCTGTTTGTCTATCATGACATGTTCAGTTGTTGTTGTTGTTGTTGTTGTTGTTGTTGTTGTTGTTGTTGATGATGATGTGTTTATTTTGCTGAGTAGCTCCCAAGGAGAAAGATAGGACCCGGAAGGAAACTTGGGTGTTGACATGGAAGTTACCTCCCCTGGGTACCTGGCGCAAGGTGCATGTCTATGCAGCCTAAAATGCAAATAAAGCCATTTCCGTCTCGTTCTTCCTACCAATAATCTTTGCATAAAGCGAACGGGTGAATGTAGTGCCATGTACAGGGAAGTATAAAAATGTTTGAACTGAAATGGAATATATGTGAAGTTTTGCTTACAAGACACCTGAATGAGGTGATGTGTATGTTTGTAGTGATGGTTAGGAAGCTGCAGTTTCAGGCATACTTACCTGGCACAGGCTTAACAGTGATCCGCAAGGCTGTGGGCCCGGGGCGAGACCTTTCCATTGCACATCGGCTTGGTTGACCCCTGCGATCATCCCAAATGTGGACGACTCGGGTGCGCAATTTATAAGTGTGGGGGACTGCGTTCGCGCTCTCCCCTGGAAAAAACAATCAAAAATAGAAATGCCTTTTTTTCATTCTGTTTGTCTATCATGACATGTTCAGTTGTTGTTGTTGTTGTTGTTGTTGTTGTTGTTGTTGTTGTTGTTGTTGATGATGATGTGTTTATTTTGCTGAGTAGCTCCCAAGGAGAAAGATAGGACCCGGAAGGAAACTTGGGTGTTGACATGGAAGTTACCTCCCCTGGGTACCTGGCGCAAGGTGCATGTCTATGCAGCCTAAAATGCAAATAAAGCCATTTCCGTCTCGTTCTTCCTACCAATAATCTTTGCATAAAGCGAACGGGTGAATGTAGTGCCATGTACAGGGAAGTATAAAAATGTTTGAACTGAAATGGAATATATGTGAAGTTTTGCTTACAAGACACCTGAATGAGGTGATGTGTATGTTTGTAGTGATGGTTAGGAAGCTGCAGTTTCAGGCATACTTACCTGGCACAGGCTTAACAGTGATCCGCAAGGCTGTGGGCCCGGGGCGAGACCTTTCCATTGCACATCGGCTTGGTTGACCCCTGCGATCATCCCAAATGTGGACGACTCGGGTGCGCAATTTATAAGTGTGGGGGACTGCGTTCGCGCTCTCCCCTGGAAAAAACAATCAAAAATAGAAATGCCTTTTTTTCATTCTGTTTGTCTATCATGACATGTTCAGTTGTTGTTGTTGTTGTTGTTGTTGTTGTTGTTGTTGTGTTTATTTTGCTGAGTAGCTCCCAAGGAGAAAGATAGGACCCGGAAGGAAACTTGGGTGTTGACATGGAAGTTACCTCCCCTGGGTACCTGGCGCAAGGTGCATGTCTATGCAGCCTAAAATGCAAATAAAGCCATTTCCGTCTCGTTCTTCCTACCAATAATCTTTGCATAAAGCGAACGGGTGAATGTAGTGCCATGTACAGGGAAGTATAAAAATGTTTGAACTGAAATGGAATATATGTGAAGTTTTGCTTACAAGACACCTGAATGAGGTGATGTGTATGTTTGTAGTGATGGTTAGGAAGCTGCATTTTCAGGCATACTTACCTGGCACAGGCTTAACGGCGATCAGCAGGAAGTATTCGAGAATTGATTTTTCTTTCACAGGTCGACGAGCGGGCAGGACTTGTTCCTACGTCTTCGGACTCCCCTCACTTTGTTAGCCATGGATCCGATTCGTTTCTCTAGGAATGGTCCTAGGAGCTCTGAGACCACAATGGACATCAGGAAGCAAGTAGTCAAGCTGGAGTTTGTTGGACCCGAGAGATTTTCAGTGTCGAGATCGAAGTTGTATACCTTTTTGACTAAAACCTTCGGAGCAGATAGCGTCAGAAGACTGTCCAGAAGGGAGAAGGTTACTGAATGGTTTGTGACCGTCTCATCTGAGGAGCTTGCCAACCAACTTCACGCGGAAAGCTACCATGACTTAACACCATATCTCGGGGTGCACTTCTCCCTAGTTGACAAGGTAAAGGTGTCTGTGAGGGTGCACTGGCTACCCGAAGAATTTGGAGTTACCTTTTTGGAAAGATTCTTTCAGGATTATGGGACAGTTATCTCAGCTACGGAGGAAATAAGTAAGAACACTTTTGATGAGGGGTGCCTTTTAGGATCATACAATGTCATCCTGGAGATGCGAAATGAAGAGCTAACCGGAATTCCCCACCTAGTGAATTTCGAAACACCGACCAGATGTTTCCCTTTGCTATTCACGATGGCAGGAAGGCAACCCTTGTGTTTAAAGTGTCAAGTTGTGGGGCACTTGAGAAGAGAATGCCCAGGAACTCAGAAAATCTCAACAAAACCACACTTTAGGAAATCTTACTCAGAGGCCCTGGCAACCGGAAGAAAAGAACAGAGATCGTATGTGGATGAGGAAGCAGATGTGGATACAGAAGTGGTAGAGGAGACCGAGGAAGAGATACGGAAGGACATTGAAAATGCCATTGGTGCTAAGAATGACTGGTCAGCGGTCGAAAATGAGAATACGGCAGTGCCAGGAACATTGGACCAATCTAAGGAACAGACTGCTTCACAAGTGGATGTGTCTAGTGCAGGTGATTGCACTATTACAGCAATGGAAATTACTCCAGACAATAACAGGAAGAGGCCTTTATCTCCAGTCAAGAAAATAGACAAAGCAGCTAGGATGGTATTGGACACAATGGAGGACTTGCGTCAAAGAGAAGGTTCACAATGGAATTTACATTCTCACATCATAGATTCTGATGATTCTGGGAGTCCGGGAAGTGTAATAACTTAACATCTCACATGTGTTGTTTCTGTTGGAAAACGATTTGGACATGCCCCCGGACTCGGATTACGATTATGGATTATGTGTTTACGGCATATTGCCGGGAGTTCTTTTTATTAAGGTATGTATATATTATTTATAACTTTATGATAATTTGGGTATCTGTATATATCATGTTTATATATTCTATTTCAAACATTATATTCTTTTTCAGAATGTTGACTTTTCACTTATATATCGTTGGATGTAAACTTATGTTAACATTTTAAAAATGCATAGAATAGCGACAATTAATTGTGATGGGTTAAGGGGTAGGAACAGAAGGCGTGTGCTGTGTGAGGAATGGAAGAGAATGAATGTAGATGTTTTGTTTATGCAAGAAAGTCATATAGCATGTGTGAAAGAAGGAGAGACTGTTGAGAAAGAATTTGAATGCAAAGCCTTCTGGAGTTTTGGGACGGGCAATGCACGTGGGGTTGGTATTTTACTCTCAAAAAAGTTAAATTATAAAAATGTACAATTTCATTATGATTTTGATGGCAGGCTCTTTGTTTTAGATATTGATATTGATAATAATTCGTTTAGATTTATAAATGTATATGCTCCTAATTATTATACAGATAGGCGGGATTTCCTGTTATCATTAGAAAATTATTTTGTTACTCGTCGCCTTGTTGTTCTCGGGGGAGATTTTAATTTCGTTTTATCAACTGTTTTAGATAAAGTGGGGGGAAACCCAAAATGTGGCACTGGGGGGGCAACTATTCTGAAACGTTATCTAAATTTATATAAATTAGTAGACCCGTTTCGGGAGTTATATAAAAACAAAGTTATGACAACATGGCGAGGTGGAAATGTTAGCTGTCGGCTAGATCGATTTTATATCTCCGCTCCATTAATACCGGCTGTCAAAAGTTGTGATGTTCAGCCATGTTCCATTTCTGATCACGATTATTGTGTTTTAGGTTTGGAGGTTGTTGATTGCATCTCTGTAGGACCTGGTTATTGGAAATTTAATAATTCTTTGCTCAAAGACAAATCATTTGTATTGAAATTTCAGAAATTTTGGGAATCTTTATATGTTCAGGCTGATTTGTCTCTTTCGGATTGGGATGGCATTAAAGCTCAAATTAAAACTTTTGTTTTGGCGTATGGGAAAAAGTCAGCTGCCAATAAAAGACATATTTTACAGCAGCTTCAAAGGCGATACAGAGATCTGCAAACTGCAGAAAGTCAGAGACCTGGGGAGTATGTAGAGCAGTTAAAAGCGATCAAATCACAACTTTATGACTTTCATTATGATAAGGTACAAGGAAGTGCAATCCGCTCCAGAGTGCAAGTTTTAGAAAATAATGAACAACCATCTAAACATTTCTTAAAGTCTGAATTTAAACGCTCTGGAGATAAAATCATTCGTGTTTTGGAGAATGGTTCTGAAATCTATGACAAAAATGATTCTATTCGTAATTATTGCAGGGAGTTCTATGAAAACTTATATACCCCTGAGGAAATTGATGATTTTTACTGTTCAGAATTCATTGAGGACTTGCCTTTCTTGGATAGCGCTTCAGCTGATAGTCTAGAGGGTGCTGTGACAAAAGAGGAGATTTTATTTGCTTTGAAAGGGATGGATAACAATAAAGCCCCAGGGTTGGATGGTTTAAGTAAAGAGTTTTACATAACGTTTTGGCCGTTATTTCAAGATATTTTAGTACACATTTATAATTTATCAATAAAATTGGGTACTCTTAGCAATTCGCAAAAACTAGGATGTATCTCTCTGTTATGTAAGGACCCTAAAAATCCTCAATTGTTACGCAATTGGCGCCCTATTAGTCTGTTAAACGTAGATTACAAAATATTATCTAGAGTTGTACAAAGCCGGTTGTCATCAGTTATTGCTGAGATCGTGCATCCTGATCAGACATGTTCTATCAGAGGCCGATCAATAGCAGACAACATACATCTTCTACGTAATGTCGTTGATTATGTGGAGCAAAAAGGAGATTCTGTGGCCTTCGTTTGTCTTGATCAAGAGAAGGCTTTTGATCGGGTAAATCATGAATTCATGTTCAAGGCCTTACATCAGTATGGGTTTGGTCCAGAGTTTATCAACCTGGTCAGCCTCTTATACAATAATGTTCAAAGTACAGTGTTGGTAAATGGTAATCTTTCAGATACTTTCCCCGTGAGGAGGGGGGTTAGGCAAGGCTGCAGCCTAAGCCCATTGTTATATGTTTTAGTTTTCGAACCTTTTGCCATTAAAGTAAGGAGTGATAAATTAATTAAGGGTATTAAAATTCCCGGTGTTAACGAAGAAGCCAAAATTTCTGCCTATGCTGATGATGGGACTGGTATTTGTGCGAATGAGAGGAGTGTCAGACGTTTGCTTCAAGTGAGTGAGTGGTATGCTCGTGGTACTGGTGCTCGTTTGAACATGGCTAAAACCAAAGCCATATCTTTTGGAAAATGGCGTTCTTCGGCCGATCACCCTTTCAGCATATCATGGCCCGATTCATGTAAAATTTTGGGGGTAGTTTTTGGAAGGAATGTAACTCCTGATGATAATTGGAACAAAATTTTAACAAAATTCCACGGGGTTCTAAATTTCGCATTTAAAGACAGATTTCTATCAGTGTATGGTAAATCTGTTATCTGTAACGTCATGGCCATGTCAAAGTTGTGGTATGTTGCATCTGTGTTGCACATGCCCAAGCACTTTGTTGATATTTTCACACGAGTATCTTTTGATTATTTTTGGGAATCCCATCTATATGAACCTCTACCTAGATCTGTTATATATAATAATAAAGATGTTGGAGGTGTTAACTTTCCTCATATACCGTCTCGATTACATGCATTACGTTTGTTTCATTTGTATAAAATTATTAATAATAGTGATTGTAAATATGCTCGTTTTGCTCTTTACTGGATAGGGTTTTCACTAAAAAATATCAAACCAGAATTTGCATCTAATTTATTGCCTCATTCTGCATATATGCCAGCATATTATAAGAAAGTATTAGAGTCATATAGATATTTTAAGTCGTTATACCCAGATTATAATTGGTTTGTTCCTGTTAAAAGTGGTGCATTTTATAATTTGTTAATATCTCATGTATGTACAGAGCCTGCTATCTTCAAATACTTTTCAAATGTCAATTTTAAGTCTGCGTTTATATTGCTCAATGACCCGTTTATCGATCCTTTATTAAAAAATTTCTCCTGGCGTCTGCTACATGATATTGTACCGACAAATTTCACCCTTTTTTGTAAACGACACTCTTTAATTAAAAAATGTACATTCTGTGAGGAGAACGAGTCTGTTGAGCATTTGTTTTATAATTGTGAAATTGTATCTACTTTGTGGTGTATTGTCAGCAAATGGGTTTTAGATCTATCTTTTGGCTTAATTGATCTTACTGCTAACAAAATTCGGTTTAATCAGTTATCTTTTTGCCATTGTAAATATCGGAAAAGTGTCATTGTGTACCTGGTGTGTTTGGCCAAGCATCAGATTTGGGTTGATAGGTGTAATTTCAAAAATGGTAGAAAGGGGGTGACTAAAGAAAGTATTGTTGCCCGTTTTTTGGAAAGATTACGTTTTCGAATCGTTGTAGATAAGGCCCGTTTGTCTGATGTATTATTTAATCATTACTGGGTGCAACCCCAAATGTTCTGCACCGTCAACAACAATAAGGTGGATTTTACTTTTTAAAAATGGAAAAATACTCAAATATATATATAAATACTAAACTCATACCATCGTCTGTACATGTATATTGTAAATATTGTAAAGTAATTTCCACCCTGAGTTTGTACACACCCCTTTGTAAATAGTCTTCCTGTCCGTGTACATATTAAGGAATGACTATTAGGACCCAGACACCTTACTTTTAAACATCATTACTTTCTTCATCATCATTCATATAACGTAAGTCTTACCATGTACATTGCTATCGCTAAAGGTGCCTGGGGAGAATTGTTCTTAGGGCCATTTAATCGAAATAAACTTTATTAAAAACAAAAAAAAAAAAAAAAAAGCAAGGCTGTGGGCCCGGGGCGAGACCTTTCCATTGCACATCGGCTTGGTTGACCCCTGCGATCATCCCAAATGTGGACGACTCGGGTGCGCAATTTATAAGTGTGGGGGACTGCGTTCGCGCTCTCCCCTGGAAAAAACAATCAAAAATAGAAATGCCTTTTTTTCATTCTGTTTGTCTATCATGACATGTTCAGTTGTTGTTGTTGTTGTTGTTGTTGTTGTTGTTGTTGATGATGATGTGTTTATTTTGCTGAGTAGCTCCCAAGGAGAAAGATAGGACCCGGAAGGAAACTTGGGTGTTGACATGGAAGTTACCTCCCCTGGGTACCTGGCGCAAGGTGCATGTCTATGCAGCCTAAAATGCAAATAAAGCCATTTCCGTCTCGTTCTTCCTACCAATAATCTTTGCATAAAGCGAACGGGTGAATGTAGTGCCATGTACAGGGAAGTATAAAAATGTTTGAACTGAAATGGAATATATGTGAAGTTTTGCTTACAAGACACCTGAATGAGGTGATGTGTATGTTTGTAGTGATGGTTAGGAAGCTGCAGTTTCAGGCATACTTACCTGGCACAGGCTTAACAGTGATCCGCAAGGCTGTGGGCCCGGGGCGAGACCTTTCCATTGCACATCGGCTTGGTTGACCCCTGCGATCATCCCAAATGTGGACGACTCGGGTGCGCAATTTATAAGTGTGGGGGACTGCGTTCGCGCTCTCCCCTGGAAAAAACAATCAAAAATAGAAATGCCTTTTTTTCATTCTGTTTGTCTATCATGACATGTTCAGTTGTTGTTGTTGTTGTTGTTGTTGTTGTTGTTGTTGTTGTTGTTGTTGATGATGATGTGTTTATTTTGCTGAGTAGCTCCCAAGGAGAAAGATAGGACCCGGAAGGAAACTTGGGTGTTGACATGGAAGTTACCTCCCCTGGGTACCTGGCGCAAGGTGCATGTCTATGCAGCCTAAAATGCAAATAAAGCCATTTCCGTCTCGTTCTTCCTACCAATAATCTTTGCATAAAGCGAACGGGTGAATGTAGTGCCATGTACAGGGAAGTATAAAAATGTTTGAACTGAAATGGAATATATGTGAAGTTTTGCTTACAAGACACCTGAATGAGGTGATGTGTATGTTTGTAGTGATGGTTAGGAAGCTGCAGTTTCAGGCATACTTACCTGGCACAGGCTTAACAGTGATCCGCAAGGCTGTGGGCCCGGGGCGAGACCTTTCCATTGCACATCGGCTTGGTTGACCCCTGCGATCATCCCAAATGTGGACGACTCGGGTGCGCAATTTATAAGTGTGGGGGACTGCGTTCGCGCTCTCCCCTGGAAAAAACAATCAAAAATAGAAATGCCTTTTTTTCATTCTGTTTGTCTATCATGACATGTTCAGTTGTTGTTGTTGTTGTTGTTGTTGTTGTTGATGATGATGTGTTTATTTTGCTGAGTAGCTCCCAAGGAGAAAGATAGGACCCGGAAGGAAACTTGGGTGTTGACATGGAAGTTACCTCCCCTGGGTACCTGGCGCAAGGTGCATGTCTATGCAGCCTAAAATGCAAATAAAGCCATTTCCGTCTCGTTCTTCCTACCAATAATCTTTGCATAAAGCGAACGGGTGAATGTAGTGCCATGTACAGGGAAGTATAAAAATGTTTGAACTGAAATGGAATATATGTGAAGTTTTGCTTACAAGACACCTGAATGAGGTGATGTGTATGTTTGTAGTGATGGTTAGGAAGCTGCAGTTTCAGGCATACTTACCTGGCACAGGCTTAACAGTGATCCGCAAGGCTGTGGGCCCGGGGCGAGACCTTTCCATTGCACATCGGCTTGGTTGACCCCTGCGATCATCCCAAATGTGGACGACTCGGGTGCGCAATTTATAAGTGTGGGGGACTGCGTTCGCGCTCTCCCCTGGAAAAAACAATCAAAAATAGAAATGCCTTTTTTTCATTCTGTTTGTCTATCATGACATGTTCAGTTGTTGTTGTTGTTGTTGTTGTTGTTGTTGTTGTTGTTGATGATGATGTGTTTATTTTGCTGAGTAGCTCCCAAGGAGAAAGATAGGACCCGGAAGGAAACTTGGGTGTTGACATGGAAGTTACCTCCCCTGGGTACCTGGCGCAAGGTGCATGTCTATGCAGCCTAAAATGCAAATAAAGCCATTTCCGTCTCGTTCTTCCTACCAATAATCTTTGCATAAAGCGAACGGGTGAATGTAGTGCCATGTACAGGGAAGTATAAAAATGTTTGAACTGAAATGGAATATATGTGAAGTTTTGCTTACAAGACACCTGAATGAGGTGATGTGTATGTTTGTAGTGATGGTTAGGAAGCTGCAGTTTCAGGCATACTTACCTGGCACAGGCTTAACAGTGATCCGCAAGGCTGTGGGCCCGGGGAGAGACCTTTCCATTGCACATCGGCTTGGTTGACCCCTGCGATCATCCCAAATGTGGACGACTCGGGTGCGCAATTTATAAGTGTGGGGGACTGCGTTCGCGCTCTCCCCTGGAAAAAACAATCAAAAATAGAAATGCCTTTTTTTCATTCTGTTTGTCTATCATGACATGTTCAGTTGTTGTTGTTGTTGTTGTTGTTGTTGTTGTTGTTGTTGTTGATGATGATGTGTTTATTTTGCTGAGTAGCTCCCAAGGAGAAAGATAGGACCCGGAAGGAAACTTGGGTGTTGACATGGAAGTTACCTCCCCTGGGTACCTGGCGCAAGGTGCATGTCTATGCAGCCTAAAATGCAAATAAAGCCATTTCCGTCTCGTTCTTCCTACCAATAATCTTTGCATAAAGCGAACGGGTGAATGTAGTGCCATGTACAGGGAAGTATAAAAATGTTTGAACTGAAATGGAATATATGTGAAGTTTTGCTTACAAGACACCTGAATGAGGTGATGTGTATGTTTGTAGTGATGGTTAGGAAGCTGCAGTTTCAGGCATACTTACCTGGCACAGGCTTAACAGTGATCCGCAAGGCTGTGGGCCCGGGGCGAGACCTTTCCATTGCACATCGGCTTGGTTGACCCCTGCGATCATCCCAAATGTGGACGACTCGGGTGCGCAATTTATAAGTGTGGGGGACTGCGTTCGCGCTCTCCCCTGGAAAAAACAATCAAAAATAGAAATGCCTTTTTTTCATTCTGTTTGTCTATCATGACATGTTCAGTTGTTGTTGTTGTTGTTGTTGTTGTTGTTGTTGTTGTTGTTGTTGATGATGATGTGTTTATTTTGCTGAGTAGCTCCCAAGGAGAAAGATAGGACCCGGAAGGAAACTTGGGTGTTGACATGGAAGTTACCTCCCCTGGGTACCTGGCGCAAGGTGCATGTCTATGCAGCCTAAAATGCAAATAAAGCCATTTCCGTCTCGTTCTTCCTACCAATAATCTTTGCATAAAGCGAACGGGTGAATGTAGTGCCATGTACAGGGAAGTATAAAAATGTTTGAACTGAAATGGAATATATGTGAAGTTTTGCTTACAAGACACCTGAATGAGGTGATGTGTATGTTTGTAGTGATGGTTAGGAAGCTGCAGTTTCAGGCATACTTACCTGGCACAGGCTTAACAGTGATCCGCAAGGCTGTGGGCCCGGGGCGAGACCTTTCCATTGCACATCGGCTTGGTTGACCCCTGCGATCATCCCAAATGTGGACGACTCGGGTGCGCAATTTATAAGTGTGGGGGACTGCGTTCGCGCTCTCCCCTGGAAAAAACAATCAAAAATAGAAATGCCTTTTTTTCATTCTGTTTGTCTATCATGACATGTTCAGTTGTTGTTGTTGTTGTTGTTGTTGTTGTTGTTGTTGTTGTTGATGATGATGTGTTTATTTTGCTGAGTAGCTCCCAAGGAGAAAGATAGGACCCGGAAGGAAACTTGGGTGTTGACATGGAAGTTACCTCCCCTGGGTACCTGGCGCAAGGTGCATGTCTATGCAGCCTAAAATGCAAATAAAGCCATTTCCGTCTCGTTCTTCCTACCAATAATCTTTGCATAAAGCGAACGGGTGAATGTAGTGCCATGTACAGGGAAGTATAAAAATGTTTGAACTGAAATGGAATATATGTGAAGTTTTGCTTACAAGACACCTGAATGAGGTGATGTGTATGTTTGTAGTGATGGTTAGGAAGCTGCAGTTTCAGGCATACTTACCTGGCACAGGCTTAACAGTGATCCGCAAGGCTGTGGGCCCGGGGCGAGACCTTTCCATTGCACATCGGCTTGGTTGACCCCTGCGATCATCCCAAATGTGGACGACTCGGGTGCGCAATTTATAAGTGTGGGGGACTGCGTTCGCGCTCTCCCCTGGAAAAAACAATCAAAAATAGAAATGCCTTTTTTTCATTCTGTTTGTCTATCATGACATGTTCAGTTGTTGTTGTTGTTGTTGTTGTTGTTGTTGTTGTTGTTGTTGTTGTTGATGATGATGTGTTTATTTTGCTGAGTAGCTCCCAAGGAGAAAGATAGGACCCGGAAGGAAACTTGGGTGTTGACATGGAAGTTACCTCCCCTGGGTACCTGGCGCAAGGTGCATGTCTATGCAGCCTAAAATGCAAATAAAGCCATTTCCGTCTCGTTCTTCCTACCAATAATCTTTGCATAAAGCGAACGGGTGAATGTAGTGCCATGTACAGGGAAGTATAAAAATGTTTGAACTGAAATGGAATATATGTGAAGTTTTGCTTACAAGACACCTGAATGAGGTGATGTGTATGTTTGTAGTGATGGTTAGGAAGCTGCAGTTTCAGGCATACTTACCTGGCACAGGCTTAACAGTGATCCGCAAGGCTGTGGGCCCGGGGCGAGACCTTTCCATTGCACATCGGCTTGGTTGACCCCTGCGATCATCCCAAATGTGGACGACTCGGGTGCGCAATTTATAAGTGTGGGGGACTGCGTTCGCGCTCTCCCCTGGAAAAAACAATCAAAAATAGAAATGCCTTTTTTTCATTCTGTTTGTCTATCATGACATGTTCAGTTGTTGTTGTTGTTGTTGTTGTTGTTGTTGATGATGATGTGTTTATTTTGCTGAGTAGCTCCCAAGGAGAAAGATAGGACCCGGAAGGAAACTTGGGTGTTGACATGGAAGTTACCTCCCCTGGGTACCTGGCGCAAGGTGCATGTCTATGCAGCCTAAAATGCAAATAAAGCCATTTCCGTCTCGTTCTTCCTACCAATAATCTTTGCATAAAGCGAACGGGTGAATGTAGTGCCATGTACAGGGAAGTATAAAAATGTTTGAACTGAAATGGAATATATGTGAAGTTTTGCTTACAAGACACCTGAATGAGGTGATGTGTATGTTTGTAGTGATGGTTAGGAAGCTGCAGTTTCAGGCATACTTACCTGGCACAGGATTAACAGTGATCCGCAAGGCTGTGGGCCCGGGGCGAGACCTTTCCATTGCACATCGGCTTGGTTGACCCCTGCGATCATCCCAAATGTGGACGACTCGGGTGCGCAATTTATAAGTGTGGGGGACTGCGTTCGCGCTCTCCCCTGGAAAAAACAATCAAAAATAGAAATGCCTTTTTTTCATTCTGTTTGTCTATCATGACATGTTCAGTTGTTGTTGTTGTTGTTGTTGTTGTTGTTGTTGTTGTTGTTGATGATGATGTGTTTATTTTGCTGAGTAGCTCCCAAGGAGAAAGATAGGACCCGGAAGGAAACTTGGGTGTTGACATGGAAGTTACCTCCCCTGGGTACCTGGCGCAAGGTGCATGTCTATGCAGCCTAAAATGCAAATAAAGCCATTTCCGTCTCGTTCTTCCTACCAATAATCTTTGCATAAAGCGAACGGGTGAATGTAGTGCCATGTACAGGGAAGTATAAAAATGTTTGAACTGAAATGGAATATATGTGAAGTTTTGCTTACAAGACACCTGAATGAGGTGATATGTATGTTTGTAGTGATGGTTAGGAAGCTGCAGTTTCAGGCATACTTACCTGGCACAGGCTTAACAGTGATCCGCAAGGCTGTGGGCCCGGGGCGAGACCTTTCCATTGCACATCGGCTTGGTTGACCCCTGCGATCATCCCAAATGTGGACGACTCGGGTGCGCAATTTATAAGTGTGGGGGACTGCGTTCGCGCTCTCCCCTGGAAAAAACAATCAAAAATAGAAATGCCTTTTTTTCATTCTGTTTGTCTATCATGACATGTTCAGTTGTTGTTGTTGTTGTTGTTGTTGTTGTTGTTGTTGTTGTTGTTGTTGATGATGATGTGTTTATTTTGCTGAGTAGCTCCCAAGGAGAAAGATAGGACCCGGAAGGAAACTTGGGTGTTGACATGGAAGTTACCTCCCCTGGGTACCTGGCGCAAGGTGCATGTCTATGCAGCCTAAAATGCAAATAAAGCCATTTCCGTCTCGTTCTTCCTACCAATAATCTTTGCATAAAGCGAACGGGTGAATGTAGTGCCATGTACAGGGAAGTATAAAAATGTTTGAACTGAAATGGAATATATGTGAAGTTTTGCTTACAAGACACCTGAATGAGGTGATGTGTATGTTTGTAGTGATGGTTAGGAAGCTGCAGTTTCAGGCATACTTACCTGGCACAGGCTTAACAGTGATCCGCAAGGCTGTGGGCCCGGGGCGAGACCTTTCCATTGCACATCGGCTTGGTTGACCCCTGCGATCATCCCAAATGTGGACGACTCGGGTGCGCAATTTATAAGTGTGGGGGACTGCGTTCGCGCTCTCCCCTGGAAAAAACAATCAAAAATAGAAATGCCTTTTTTTCATTCTGTTTGTCTATCATGACATGTTCAGTTGTTGTTGTTGTTGTTGTTGTTGTTGTTGTTGTTGTTGTTGTTGTTGTTGTTGTTGTTGTTGATGATGATGTGTTTATTTTGCTGAGTAGCTCCCAAGGAGAAAGATAGGACCCGGAAGGAAACTTGGGTGTTGACATGGAAGTTACCTCCCCTGGGTACCTGGCGCAAGGTGCATGTCTATGCAGCCTAAAATGCAAATAAAGCCATTTCCGTCTCGTTCTTCCTACCAATAATCTTTGCATAAAGCGAACGGGTGAATGTAGTGCCATGTACAGGGAAGTATAAAAATGTTTGAACTGAAATGGAATATATGTGAAGTTTTGCTTACAAGACACCTGAATGAGGTGATGTGTATGTTTGTAGTGATGGTTAGGAAGCTGCAGTTTCAGGCATACTTACCTGGCACAGGCTTAACAGTGATCCGCAAGGCTGTGGGCCCGGGGCGAGACCTTTCCATTGCACATCGGCTTGGTTGACCCCTGCGATCATCCCAAATGTGGACGACTCGGGTGCGCAATTTATAAGTGTGGGGGACTGCGTTCGCGCTCTCCCCTGGAAAAAACAATCAAAAATAGAAATGCCTTTTTTTCATTCTGTTTGTCTATCATGACATGTTCAGTTGTTGTTGTTGTTGTTGTTGTTGTTGTTGATGATGATGTGTTTATTTTGCTGAGTAGCTCCCAAGGAGAAAGATAGGACCCGGAAGGAAACTTGGGTGTTGACATGGAAGTTACCTCCCCTGGGTACCTGGCGCAAGGTGCATGTCTATGCAGCCTAAAATGCAAATAAAGCCATTTCCGTCTCGTTCTTCCTACCAATAATCTTTGCATAAAGCGAACGGGTGAATGTAGTGCCATGTACAGGGAAGTATAAAAATGTTTGAACTGAAATGGAATATATGTGAAGTTTTGCTTACAAGACACCTGAATGAGGTGATGTGTATGTTTGTAGTGATGGTTAGGAAGCTGCAGTTTCAGGCATACTTACCTGGCACAGGATTAACAGTGATCCGCAAGGCTGTGGGCCCGGGGCGAGACCTTTCCATTGCACATCGGCTTGGTTGACCCCTGCGATCATCCCAAATGTGGACGACTCGGGTGCGCAATTTATAAGTGTGGGGGACTGCGTTCGCGCTCTCCCCTGGAAAAAACAATCAAAAATAGAAATGCCTTTTTTTCATTCTGTTTGTCTATCATGACATGTTCAGTTGTTGTTGTTGTTGTTGTTGTTGTTGTTGTTGTTGTTGTTGATGATGATGTGTTTATTTTGCTGAGTAGCTCCCAAGGAGAAAGATAGGACCCGGAAGGAAACTTGGGTGTTGACATGGAAGTTACCTCCCCTGGGTACCTGGCGCAAGGTGCATGTCTATGCAGCCTAAAATGCAAATAAAGCCATTTCCGTCTCGTTCTTCCTACCAATAATCTTTGCATAAAGCGAACGGGTGAATGTAGTGCCATGTACAGGGAAGTATAAAAATGTTTGAACTGAAATGGAATATATGTGAAGTTTTGCTTACAAGACACCTGAATGAGGTGATATGTATGTTTGTAGTGATGGTTAGGAAGCTGCAGTTTCAGGCATACTTACCTGGCACAGGCTTAACAGTGATCCGCAAGGCTGTGGGCCCGGGGCGAGACCTTTCCATTGCACATCGGCTTGGTTGACCCCTGCGATCATCCCAAATGTGGACGACTCGGGTGCGCAATTTATAAGTGTGGGGGACTGCGTTCGCGCTCTCCCCTGGAAAAAACAATCAAAAATAGAAATGCCTTTTTTTCATTCTGTTTGTCTATCATGACATGTTCAGTTGTTGTTGTTGTTGTTGTTGTTGTTGTTGTTGTTGTTGTTGTTGTTGATGATGATGTGTTTATTTTGCTGAGTAGCTCCCAAGGAGAAAGATAGGACCCGGAAGGAAACTTGGGTGTTGACATGGAAGTTACCTCCCCTGGGTACCTGGCGCAAGGTGCATGTCTATGCAGCCTAAAATGCAAATAAAGCCATTTCCGTCTCGTTCTTCCTACCAATAATCTTTGCATAAAGCGAACGGGTGAATGTAGTGCCATGTACAGGGAAGTATAAAAATGTTTGAACTGAAATGGAATATATGTGAAGTTTTGCTTACAAGACACCTGAATGAGGTGATGTGTATGTTTGTAGTGATGGTTAGGAAGCTGCAGTTTCAGGCATACTTACCTGGCACAGGCTTAACAGTGATCCGCAAGGCTGTGGGCCCGGGGCGAGACCTTTCCATTGCACATCGGCTTGGTTGACCCCTGCGATCATCCCAAATGTGGACGACTCGGGTGCGCAATTTATAAGTGTGGGGGACTGCGTTCGCGCTCTCCCCTGGAAAAAACAATCAAAAATAGAAATGCCTTTTTTTCATTCTGTTTGTCTATCATGACATGTTCAGTTGTTGTTGTTGTTGTTGTTGTTGTTGTTGTTGTTGTTGTTGTTGTTGTTGTTGATGATGATGTGTTTATTTTGCTGAGTAGCTCCCAAGGAGAAAGATAGGACCCGGAAGGAAACTTGGGTGTTGACATGGAAGTTACCTCCCCTGGGTACCTGGCGCAAGGTGCATGTCTATGCAGCCTAAAATGCAAATAAAGCCATTTCCGTCTCGTTCTTCCTACCAATAATCTTTGCATAAAGCGAACGGGTGAATGTAGTGCCATGTACAGGGAAGTATAAAAATGTTTGAACTGAAATGGAATATATGTGAAGTTTTGCTTACAAGACACCTGAATGAGGTGATATGTATGTTTGTAGTGATGGTTAGGAAGCTGCAGTTTCAGGCATACTTACCTGGCACAGGCTTAACAGTGATCCGCAAGGCTGTGGGCCCGGGGCGAGACCTTTCCATTGCACATCGGCTTGGTTGACCCCTGCGATCATCCCAAATGTGGACGACTCGGGTGCGCAATTTATAAGTGTGGGGGACTGCGTTCGCGCTCTCCCCTGGAAAAAACAATCAAAAATAGAAATGCCTTTTTTTCATTCTGTTTGTCTATCATGACATGTTCAGTTGTTGTTGTTGTTGTTGTTGTTGTTGTTGTTGTTGTTGTTGTTGTTGATGATGATGTGTTTATTTTGCTGAGTAGCTCCCAAGGAGAAAGATAGGACCCGGAAGGAAACTTGGGTGTTGACATGGAAGTTACCTCCCCTGGGTACCTGGCGCAAGGTGCATGTCTATGCAGCCTAAAATGCAAATAAAGCCATTTCCGTCTCGTTCTTCCTACCAATAATCTTTGCATAAAGCGAACGGGTGAATGTAGTGCCATGTACAGGGAAGTATAAAAATGTTTGAACTGAAATGGAATATATGTGAAGTTTTGCTTACAAGACACCTGAATGAGGTGATGTGTATGTTTGTAGTGATGGTTAGGAAGCTGCAGTTTCAGGCATACTTACCTGGCACAGGCTTAACAGTGATCCGCAAGGCTGTGGGCCCGGGGCGAGACCTTTCCATTGCACATCGGCTTGGTTGACCCCTGCGATCATCCCAAATGTGGACGACTCGGGTGCGCAATTTATAAGTGTGGGGGACTGCGTTCGCGCTCTCCCCTGGAAAAAACAATCAAAAATAGAAATGCCTTTTTTTCATTCTGTTTGTCTATCATGACATGTTCAGTTGTTGTTGTTGTTGTTGTTGTTGTTGTTGTTGTTGTTGTTGTTGTTGTTGTTGATGATGATGTGTTTATTTTGCTGAGTAGCTCCCAAGGAGAAAGATAGGACCCGGAAGGAAACTTGGGTGTTGACATGGAAGTTACCTCCCCTGGGTACCTGGCGCAAGGTGCATGTCTATGCAGCCTAAAATGCAAATAAAGCCATTTCCGTCTCGTTCTTCCTACCAATAATCTTTGCATAAAGCGAACGGGTGAATGTAGTGCCATGTACAGGGAAGTATAAAAATGTTTGAACTGAAATGGAATATATGTGAAGTTTTGCTTACAAGACACCTGAATGAGGTGATGTGTATGTTTGTAGTGATGGTTAGGAAGCTGCAGTTTCAGGCATACTTACCTGGCACAGGCTTAACAGTGATCCGCAAGGCTGTGGGCCCGGGGCGAGACCTTTCCATTGCACATCGGCTTGGTTGACCCCTGCGATCATCCCAAATGTGGACGACTCGGGTGCGCAATTTATAAGTGTGGGGGACTGCGTTCGCGCTCTCCCCTGGAAAAAACAATCAAAAATAGAAATGCCTTTTTTTCATTCTGTTTGTCTATCATGACATGTTCAGTTGTTGTTGTTGTTGTTGTTGTTGTTGTTGTTGTTGTTGTTGTTGTTGATGATGATGTGTTTATTTTGCTGAGTAGCTCCCAAGGAGAAAGATAGGACCCGGAAGGAAACTTGGGTGTTGACATGGAAGTTACCTCCCCTGGGTACCTGGCGCAAGGTGCATGTCTATGCAGCCTAAAATGCAAATAAAGCCATTTCCGTCTCGTTCTTCCTACCAATAATCTTTGCATAAAGCGAACGGGTGAATGTAGTGCCATGTACAGGGAAGTATAAAAATGTTTGAACTGAAATGGAATATATGTGAAGTTTTGCTTACAAGACACCTGAATGAGGTGATGTGTATGTTTGTAGTGATGGTTAGGAAGCTGCAGTTTCAGGCATACTTACCTGGCACAGGCTTAACAGTGATCCGCAAGGCTGTGGGCCCGGGGCGAGACCTTTCCATTGCACATCGGCTTGGTTGACCCCTGCGATCATCCCAAATGTGGACGACTCGGGTGCGCAATTTATAAGTGTGGGGGACTGCGTTCGCGCTCTCCCCTGGAAAAAACAATCAAAAATAGAAATGCCTTTTTTTCATTCTGTTTGTCTATCATGACATGTTCAGTTGTTGTTGTTGTTGTTGTTGTTGTTGTTGTTGTTGTTGTTGATGATGATGTGTTTATTTTGCTGAGTAGCTCCCAAGGAGAAAGATAGGACCCGGAAGGAAACTTGGGTGTTGACATGGAAGTTACCTCCCCTGGGTACCTGGCGCAAGGTGCATGTCTATGCAGCCTAAAATGCAAATAAAGCCATTTCCGTCTCGTTCTTCCTACCAATAATCTTTGCATAAAGCGAACGGGTGAATGTAGTGCCATGTACAGGGAAGTATAAAAATGTTTGAACTGAAATGGAATATATGTGAAGTTTTGCTTACAAGACACCTGAATGAGGTGATGTGTATGTTTGTAGTGATGGTTAGGAAGCTGCAGTTTCAGGCATACTTACCTGGCACAGGCTTAACAGTGATCCGCAAGGCTGTGGGCCCGGGGCGAGACCTTTCCATTGCACATCGGCTTGGTTGACCCCTGCGATCATCCCAAATGTGGACGACTCGGGTGCGCAATTTATAAGTGTGGGGGACTGCGTTCGCGCTCTCCCCTGGAAAAAACAATCAAAAATAGAAATGCCTTTTTTTCATTCTGTTTGTCTATCATGACATGTTCAGTTGTTGTTGTTGTTGTTGTTGTTGTTGTTGTTGTTGTTGTTGATGATGATGTGTTTATTTTGCTGAGTAGCTCCCAAGGAGAAAGATAGGACCCGGAAGGAAACTTGGGTGTTGACATGGAAGTTACCTCCCCTGGGTACCTGGCGCAAGGTGCATGTCTATGCAGCCTAAAATGCAAATAAAGCCATTTCCGTCTCGTTCTTCCTACCAATAATCTTTGCATAAAGCGAACGGGTGAATGTAGTGCCATGTACAGGGAAGTATAAAAATGTTTGAACTGAAATGGAATATATGTGAAGTTTTGCTTACAAGACACCTGAATGAGGTGATGTGTATGTTTGTAGTGATGGTTAGGAAGCTGCAGTTTCAGGCATACTTACCTGGCACAGGCTTAACAGTGATCCGCAAGGCTGTGGGCCCGGGGCGAGACCTTTCCATTGCACATCGGCTTGGTTGACCCCTGCGATCATCCCAAATGTGGACGACTCGGGTGCGCAATTTATAAGTGTGGGGGACTGCGTTCGCGCTCTCCCCTGGAAAAAACAATCAAAAATAGAAATGCCTTTTTTTCATTCTGTTTGTCTATCATGACATGTTCAGTTGTTGTTGTTGTTGTTGTTGTTGTTGTTGTTGTTGTTGTTGTTGTTGTTGATGATGATGTGTTTATTTTGCTGAGTAGCTCCCAAGGAGAAAGATAGGACCCGGAAGGAAACTTGGGTGTTGACATGGAAGTTACCTCCCCTGGGTACCTGGCGCAAGGTGCATGTCTATGCAGCCTAAAATGCAAATAAAGCCATTTCCGTCTCGTTCTTCCTACCAATAATCTTTGCATAAAGCGAACGGGTGAATGTAGTGCCATGTACAGGGAAGTATAAAAATGTTTGAACTGAAATGGAATATATGTGAAGTTTTGCTTACAAGACACCTGAATGAGGTGATGTGTATGTTTGTAGTGATGGTTAGGAAGCTGCAGTTTCAGGCATACTTACCTGGCACAGGCTTAACAGTGATCCGCAAGGCTGTGGGCCCGGGGCGAGACCTTTCCATTGCACATCGGCTTGGTTGACCCCTGCGATCATCCCAAATGTGGACGACTCGGGTGCGCAATTTATAAGTGTGGGGGACTGCGTTCGCGCTCTCCCCTGGAAAAAACAATCAAAAATAGAAATGCCTTTTTTTCATTCTGTTTGTCTATCATGACATGTTCAGTTGTTGTTGTTGTTGTTGTTGTTGTTGTTGTTGTTGTGTTTATTTTGCTGAGTAGCTCCCAAGGAGAAAGATAGGACCCGGAAGGAAACTTGGGTGTTGACATGGAAGTTACCTCCCCTGGGTACCTGGCGCAAGGTGCATGTCTATGCAGCCTAAAATGCAAATAAAGCCATTTCCGTCTCGTTCTTCCTACCAATAATCTTTGCATAAAGCGAACGGGTGAATGTAGTGCCATGTACAGGGAAGTATAAAAATGTTTGAACTGAAATGGAATATATGTGAAGTTTTGCTTACAAGACACCTGAATGAGGTGATGTGTATGTTTGTAGTGATGGTTAGGAAGCTGCAGTTTCAGGCATACTTACCTGGCACAGGCTTAACAGTGATCCGCAAGGCTGTGGGCCCGGGGCGAGACCTTTCCATTGCACATCGGCTTGGTTGACCCCTGCGATCATCCCAAATGTGGACGACTCGGGTGCGCAATTTATAAGTGTGGGGGACTGCGTTCGCGCTCTCCCCTGGAAAAAACAATCAAAAATAGAAATGCCTTTTTTTCATTCTGTTTGTCTATCATGACATGTTCAGTTGTTGTTGTTGTTGTTGTTGTTGTTGTTGTTGTTGTTGTTGTTGTTGATGATGATGTGTTTATTTTGCTGAGTAGCTCCCAAGGAGAAAGATAGGACCCGGAAGGAAACTTGGGTGTTGACATGGAAGTTACCTCCCCTGGGTACCTGGCGCAAGGTGCATGTCTATGCAGCCTAAAATGCAAATAAAGCCATTTCCGTCTCGTTCTTCCTACCAATAATCTTTGCATAAAGCGAACGGGTGAATGTAGTGCCATGTACAGGGAAGTATAAAAATGTTTGAACTGAAATGGAATATATGTGAAGTTTTGCTTACAAGACACCTGAATGAGGTGATGTGTATGTTTGTAGTGATGGTTAGGAAGCTGCAGTTTCAGGCATACTTACCTGGCACAGGCTTAACAGTGATCCGCAAGGCTGTGGGCCCGGGGCGAGACCTTTCCATTGCACATCGGCTTGGTTGACCCCTGCGATCATCCCAAATGTGGACGACTCGGGTGCGCAATTTATAAGTGTGGGGGACTGCGTTCGCGCTCTCCCCTGGAAAAAACAATCAAAAATAGAAATGCCTTTTTTTCATTCTGTTTGTCTATCATGACATGTTCAGTTGTTGTTGTTGTTGTTGTTGTTGTTGTTGTTGTTGTTGTTGATGATGATGTGTTTATTTTGCTGAGTAGCTCCCAAGGAGAAAGATAGGACCCGGAAGGAAACTTGGGTGTTGACATGGAAGTTACCTCCCCTGGGTACCTGGCGCAAGGTGCATGTCTATGCAGCCTAAAATGCAAATAAAGCCATTTCCGTCTCGTTCTTCCTACCAATAATCTTTGCATAAAGCGAACGGGTGAATGTAGTGCCATGTACAGGGAAGTATAAAAATGTTTGAACTGAAATGGAATATATGTGAAGTTTTGCTTACAAGACACCTGAATGAGGTGATGTGTATGTTTGTAGTGATGGTTAGGAAGCTGCAGTTTCAGGCATACTTACCTGGCACAGGCTTAACAGTGATCCGCAAGGCTGTGGGCCCGGGGCGAGACCTTTCCATTGCACATCGGCTTGGTTGACCCCTGCGATCATCCCAAATGTGGACGACTCGGGTGCGCAATTTATAAGTGTGGGGGACTGCGTTCGCGCTCTCCCCTGGAAAAAACAATCAAAAATAGAAATGCCTTTTTTTCATTCTGTTTGTCTATCATGACATGTTCAGTTGTTGTTGTTGTTGTTGTTGTTGTTGTTGTTGTTGTTGTTGTTGTTGTTGATGATGATGTGTTTATTTTGCTGAGTAGCTCCCAAGGAGAAAGATAGGACCCGGAAGGAAACTTGGGTGTTGACATGGAAGTTACCTCCCCTGGGTACCTGGCGCAAGGTGCATGTCTATGCAGCCTAAAATGCAAATAAAGCCATTTCCGTCTCGTTCTTCCTACCAATAATCTTTGCATAAAGCGAACGGGTGAATGTAGTGCCATGTACAGGGAAGTATAAAAATGTTTGAACTGAAATGGAATATATGTGAAGTTTTGCTTACAAGACACCTGAATGAGGTGATGTGTATGTTTGTAGTGATGGTTAGGAAGCTGCAGTTTCAGGCATACTTACCTGGCACAGGCTTAACAGTGATCCGCAAGGCTGTGGGCCCGGGGCGAGACCTTTCCATTGCACATCGGCTTGGTTGACCCCTGCGATCATCCCAAATGTGGACGACTCGGGTGCGCAATTTATAAGTGTGGGGGACTGCGTTCGCGCTCTCCCCTGGAAAAAACAATCAAAAATAGAAATGCCTTTTTTTCATTCTGTTTGTCTATCATGACATGTTCAGTTGTTGTTGTTGTTGTTGTTGTTGTTGTTGTTGATGATGATGTGTTTATTTTGCTGAGTAGCTCCCAAGGAGAAAGATAGGACCCGGAAGGAAACTTGGGTGTTGACATGGAAGTTACCTCCCCTGGGTACCTGGCGCAAGGTGCATGTCTATGCAGCCTAAAATGCAAATAAAGCCATTTCCGTCTCGTTCTTCCTACCAATAATCTTTGCATAAAGCGAACGGGTGAATGTAGTGCCATGTACAGGGAAGTATAAAAATGTTTGAACTGAAATGGAATATATGTGAAGTTTTGCTTACAAGACACCTGAATGAGGTGATGTGTATGTTTGTAGTGATGGTTAGGAAGCTGCAGTTTCAGGCATACTTACCTGGCACAGGCTTAACAGTGATCCGCAAGGCTGTGGGCCCGGGGCGAGACCTTTCCATTGCACATCGGCTTGGTTGACCCCTGCGATCATCCCAAATGTGGACGACTCGGGTGCGCAATTTATAAGTGTGGGGGACTGCGTTCGCGCTCTCCCCTGGAAAAAACAATCAAAAATAGAAATGCCTTTTTTTCATTCTGTTTGTCTATCATGACATGTTCAGTTGTTGTTGTTGTTGTTGTTGTTGTTGTTGTTGTTGTTGTTGTTGATGATGATGTGTTTATTTTGCTGAGTAGCTCCCAAGGAGAAAGATAGGACCCGGAAGGAAACTTGGGTGTTGACATGGAAGTTACCTCCCCTGGGTACCTGGCGCAAGGTGCATGTCTATGCAGCCTAAAATGCAAATAAAGCCATTTCCGTCTCGTTCTTCCTACCAATAATCTTTGCATAAAGCGAACGGGTGAATGTAGTGCCATGTACAGGGAAGTATAAAAATGTTTGAACTGAAATGGAATATATGTGAAGTTTTGCTTACAAGACACCTGAATGAGGTGATGTGTATGTTTGTAGTGATGGTTAGGAAGCTGCAGTTTCAGGCATACTTACCTGGCACAGGCTTAACAGCCATACGGGAAGTATCGTCTCCTTCAGGAGTTTTGAAAGTTTTTCATGTGACATTTTGTATACTGACTCTTAACATTTTACAGGTCTACGAGCGGGCATCAGTCTCTGTACTGTGCGACTTTAATTAGTCTCCCCTCATTCAACATGTCCTACACTGCTGCTGTAAACGCTGGACCTATTCCAGAGGAGTTTATTGACAAAGAGGTTGAGAGCAGAACCGTCCGGATTTTCACTACTGCAAGGGTTTTTACAGTGCAAGAGTATGTTCATCTCCTCAAGTCAGCTGTGCCAGACCTTTCCTTGGACCAATGTTCGGGGATTTGGAAAACAGAACAATATGGACAAGTGTTTCTTACTTTGGGATCAACAGAGGAAGCAAAGCGTTTAACGGATCTTCAAAGTGTTGTGTTGTTGTGAATGACAGGATCTATTTCTACGAGTATGGACGATTTATCGTTTCCCTTAGGATCCACTGGCTTCATGCTACGGTGAAATCTTCGTTTGTTCAGGACTATTTCTCCAAGTTTGGAAAGGTTATCGAAGTGTTGCGGGAATATGTGGAGGTGGACAACACAAAAGTTTTCTCAGGTGTGCGAATTGTAAAAATGGAGTTGACTGAAGAAGAAAAAGAAATGATCCCACACTTAGTCAGATTCGGAGATAAGCAATCAATGCTGATAACGGCCCCTGGAAGATCCCCAATTTGTTTAAGATGCCATTCTCTCGGTCATGTCAGAGCAAAATGCCCAGGTACGAGTTCTTCTGAAATTGCTGCTAGGGAAAAACGGAGAAGAGATCAAACTTTCTCGTTGGATGTGGAAAATGTTCCGGAGGATGAAGAAGATGATGATGATGATGATGATTTGGAAAGTGTTCGAAGTATGAAGCAGACCAGTGAAGATCTGGTCATTACTGTTCCAGTTGAGGAGAAAGATGTAGCTACAGCATTAACCACACAGAAGCAAGTTGACGATTCAGAAGGAAAGAGAAAACAACCTTTGCAACAGGAGAAGGCAGATGAAAACATAAAGAAGAAAAAAAGTGAGACAGGGACTAGACCAGAACAGACTCCAATGATGGATATAGAACAGATAGACACATCTAAGAAGGTTGCTCAACCACTGCAGACTATGACTAGTAAAGTGAGACTGATTCGAGAAAAAGACTCTGACCGCCCAGTTGTTCAGACAAATCCTGAGGAAATTGAAAGATTTAAGAAGGATTTACAGAGAAAAGGAATGACAGAGAAAGAAAGAAATTTATATGGAAATGCATTGCATCTGGCTTTGTTGTCAAAAGGTGAAAAACAGAAACTTCCTATCAACCGTTCTTCTTTTGTGTATGAGGTCAGTGTCACTGAAGATGACATCATGAAATTTTATCAAACCCAAGTGACTTTAAAGATGCCTTTTTGAACGTATAACAGATACATTTCCGTCTTTAAAAAGTAAAATGTTAGTGGCCATCACCTCAACTCTGTGATATCTTATTTTATTTTTGTCGAGGTGATGGTCAAAGCACTGTCTGCAATTGTACAAGTTTTCGGGAATAAACTTTATTAAAAACAAAAAAAAAAAAAAAAAAAAAAAACAAGGCTGTGGGCCCGGGGCGAGACCTTTCCATTGCACATCGGCTTGGTTGACCCCTGCGATCATCCCAAATGTGGACGACTCGGGTGCGCAATTTATAAGTGTGGGGGACTGCGTTCGCGCTCTCCCCTGGAAAAAACAATCAAAAATAGAAATGCCTTTTTTTCATTCTGTTTGTCTATCATGACATGTTCAGTTGTTGTTGTTGTTGTTGTTGTTGTTGTTGTTGTTGTTGTTGTTGTTGTTGATGATGATGTGTTTATTTTGCTGAGTAGCTCCCAAGGAGAAAGATAGGACCCGGAAGGAAACTTGGGTGTTGACATGGAAGTTACCTCCCCTGGGTACCTGGCGCAAGGTGCATGTCTATGCAGCCTAAAATGCAAATAAAGCCATTTCCGTCTCGTTCTTCCTACCAATAATCTTTGCATAAAGCGAACGGGTGAATGTAGTGCCATGTACAGGGAAGTATAAAAATGTTTGAACTGAAATGGAATATATGTGAAGTTTTGCTTACAAGACACCTGAATGAGGTGATGTGTATGTTTGTAGTGATGGTTAGGAAGCTGCAGTTTCAGGCATACTTACCTGGCACAGGCTTAACAGTGATCCGCAAGGCTGTGGGCCCGGGGCGAGACCTTTCCATTGCACATCGGCTTGGTTGACCCCTGCGATCATCCCAAATGTGGACGACTCGGGTGCGCAATTTATAAGTGTGGGGGACTGCGTTCGCGCTCTCCCCTGGAAAAAACAATCAAAAATAGAAATGCCTTTTTTTCATTCTGTTTGTCTATCATGACATGTTCAGTTGTTGTTGTTGTTGTTGTTGTTGTTGTTGTTGTTGTTGTTGTTGATGATGATGTGTTTATTTTGCTGAGTAGCTCCCAAGGAGAAAGATAGGACCCGGAAGGAAACTTGGGTGTTGACATGGAAGTTACCTCCCCTGGGTACCTGGCGCAAGGTGCATGTCTATGCAGCCTAAAATGCAAATAAAGCCATTTCCGTCTCGTTCTTCCTACCAATAATCTTTGCATAAAGCGAACGGGTGAATGTAGTGCCATGTACAGGGAAGTATAAAAATGTTTGAACTGAAATGGAATATATGTGAAGTTTTGCTTACAAGACACCTGAATGAGGTGATGTGTATGTTTGTAGTGATGGTTAGGAAGCTGCAGTTTCAGGCATACTTACCTGGCACAGGCTTAACAGTGATCCGCAAGGCTGTGGGCCCGGGGCGAGACCTTTCCATTGCACATCGGCTTGGTTGACCCCTGCGATCATCCCAAATGTGGACGACTCGGGTGCGCAATTTATAAGTGTGGGGGACTGCGTTCGCGCTCTCCCCTGGAAAAAACAATCAAAAATAGAAATGCCTTTTTTTCATTCTGTTTGTCTATCATGACATGTTCAGTTGTTGTTGTTGTTGTTGTTGTTGTTGTTGTTGTTGTTGTTGTTGATGATGATGTGTTTATTTTGCTGAGTAGCTCCCAAGGAGAAAGATAGGACCCGGAAGGAAACTTGGGTGTTGACATGGAAGTTACCTCCCCTGGGTACCTGGCGCAAGGTGCATGTCTATGCAGCCTAAAATGCAAATAAAGCCATTTCCGTCTCGTTCTTCCTACCAATAATCTTTGCATAAAGCGAACGGGTGAATGTAAGTGCCATGTACAGGGAAGTATAAAAATGTTTGAACTGAAATGGAATATATGTGAAGTTTTGCTTACAAGACACCTGAATGAGGTGATGTGTATGTTTGTAGTGATGGTTAGGAAGCTGCAGTTTCAGGCATACTTACCTGGCACAGGCTTAACAGTGATCCGCAAGGCTGTGGGCCCGGGGCGAGACCTTTCCATTGCACATCGGCTTGGTTGACCCCTGCGATCATCCCAAATGTGGACGACTCGGGTGCGCAATTTATAAGTGTGGGGGACTGCGTTCGCGCTCTCCCCTGGAAAAAACAATCAAAAATAGAAATGCCTTTTTTTCATTCTGTTTGTCTATCATGACATGTTCAGTTGTTGTTGTTGTTGTTGTTGTTGTTGTTGTTGTTGTTGTTGATGATGATGTGTTTATTTTGCTGAGTAGCTCCCAAGGAGAAAGATAGGACCCGGAAGGAAACTTGGGTGTTGACATGGAAGTTACCTCCCCTGGGTACCTGGCGCAAGGTGCATGTCTATGCAGCCTAAAATGCAAATAAAGCCATTTCCGTCTCGTTCTTCCTACCAATAATCTTTGCATAAAGCGAACGGGTGAATGTAGTGCCATGTACAGGGAAGTATAAAAATGTTTGAACTGAAATGGAATATATGTGAAGTTTTGCTTACAAGACACCTGAATGAGGTGATGTGTATGTTTGTAGTGATGGTTAGGAAGCTGCAGTTTCAGGCATACTTACCTGGCACAGGCTTAACAGTGATCCGCAAGGCTGTGGGCCCGGGGCGAGACCTTTCCATTGCACATCGGCTTGGTTGACCCCTGCGATCATCCCAAATGTGGACGACTCGGGTGCGCAATTTATAAGTGTGGGGGACTGCGTTCGCGCTCTCCCCTGGAAAAAACAATCAAAAATAGAAATGCCTTTTTTTCATTCTGTTTGTCTATCATGACATGTTCAGTTGTTGTTGTTGTTGTTGTTGTTGTTGTTGTTGTTGTTGTTGTTGATGATGATGTGTTTATTTTGCTGAGTAGCTCCCAAGGAGAAAGATAGGACCCGGAAGGAAACTTGGGTGTTGACATGGAAGTTACCTCCCCTGGGTACCTGGCGCAAGGTGCATGTCTATGCAGCCTAAAATGCAAATAAAGCCATTTCCGTCTCGTTCTTCCTACCAATAATCTTTGCATAAAGCGAACGGGTGAATGTAGTGCCATGTACAGGGAAGTATAAAAATGTTTGAACTGAAATGGAATATATGTGAAGTTTTGCTTACAAGACACCTGAATGAGGTGATGTGTATGTTTGTAGTGATGGTTAGGAAGCTGCAGTTTCAGGCATACTTACCTGGCACAGGCTTAACAGTGATCCACAAGGCTGTGGGCCCGGGGCGAGACCTTTCCATTGCACATCGGCTTGGTTGACCCCTGCGATCATCCCAAATGTGGACGACTCGGGTGCGCAATTTATAAGTGTGGGGGACTGCGTTCGCGCTCTCCCCTGGAAAAAACAATCAAAAATAGAAATGCCTTTTTTTCATTCTGTTTGTCTATCATGACATGTTCAGTTGTTGTTGTTGTTGTTGTTGTTGTTGTTGTTGTTGTTGTTGTTGTTGATGATGATGTGTTTATTTTGCTGAGTAGCTCCCAAGGAGAAAGATAGGACCCGGAAGGAAACTTGGGTGTTGACATGGAAGTTACCTCCCCTGGGTACCTGGCGCAAGGTGCATGTCTATGCAGCCTAAAATGCAAATAAAGCCATTTCCGTCTCGTTCTTCCTACCAATAATCTTTGCATAAAGCGAACGGGTGAATGTAGTGCCATGTACAGGGAAGTATAAAAATGTTTGAACTGAAATGGAATATATGTGAAGTTTTGCTTACAAGACACCTGAATGAGGTGATGTGTATGTTTGTAGTGATGGTTAGGAAGCTGCAGTTTCAGGCATACTTACCTGGCACAGGCTTAACAGTGATCCGCAAGGCTGTGGGCCCGGGGCGAGACCTTTCCATTGCACATCGGCTTGGTTGACCCCTGCGATCATCCCAAATGTGGACGACTCGGGTGCGCAATTTATAAGTGTGGGGGACTGCGTTCGCGCTCTCCCCTGGAAAAAACAATCAAAAATAGAAATGCCTTTTTTTCATTCTGTTTGTCTATCATGACATGTTCAGTTGTTGTTGTTGTTGTTGTTGTTGTTGTTGTTGTTGTTGTTGTTGTTGATGATGATGTGTTTATTTTGCTGAGTAGCTCCCAAGGAGAAAGATAGGACCCGGAAGGAAACTTGGGTGTTGACATGGAAGTTACCTCCCCTGGGTACCTGGCGCAAGGTGCATGTCTATGCAGCCTAAAATGCAAATAAAGCCATTTCCGTCTCGTTCTTCCTACCAATAATCTTTGCATAAAGCGAACGGGTGAATGTAGTGCCATGTACAGGGAAGTATAAAAATGTTTGAACTGAAATGGAATATATGTGAAGTTTTGCTTACAAGACACCTGAATGAGGTGATGTGTATGTTTGTAGTGATGGTTAGGAAGCTGCAGTTTCAGGCATACTTACCTGGCACAGGCTTAACAGTGATCCGCAAGGCTGTGGGCCCGGGGCGAGACCTTTCCATTGCACATCGGCTTGGTTGACCCCTGCGATCATCCCAAATGTGGACGACTCGGGTGCGCAATTTATAAGTGTGGGGGACTGCGTTCGCGCTCTCCCCTGGAAAAAACAATCAAAAATAGAAATGCCTTTTTTTCATTCTGTTTGTCTATCATGACATGTTCAGTTGTTGTTGTTGTTGTTGTTGTTGTTGTTGTTGTTGTTGTTGTTGTTGTTGATGATGATGTGTTTATTTTGCTGAGTAGCTCCCAAGGAGAAAGATAGGACCCGGAAGGAAACTTGGGTGTTGACATGGAAGTTACCTCCCCTGGGTACCTGGCGCAAGGTGCATGTCTATGCAGCCTAAAATGCAAATAAAGCCATTTCCGTCTCGTTCTTCCTACCAATAATCTTTGCATAAAGCGAACGGGTGAATGTAGTGCCATGTACAGGGAAGTATAAAAATGTTTGAACTGAAATGGAATATATGTGAAGTTTTGCTTACAAGACACCTGAATGAGGTGATGTGTATGTTTGTAGTGATGGTTAGGAAGCTGCAGTTTCAGGCATACTTACCTGGCACAGGCTTAACAGTGATCCGCAAGGCTGTGGGCCCGGGGCGAGACCTTTCCATTGCACATCGGCTTGGTTGACCCCTGCGATCATCCCAAATGTGGACGACTCGGGTGCGCAATTTATAAGTGTGGGGGACTGCGTTCGCGCTCTCCCCTGGAAAAAACAATCAAAAATAGAAATGCCTTTTTTTCATTCTGTTTGTCTATCATGACATGTTCAGTTGTTGTTGTTGTTGTTGTTGTTGTTGTTGTTGTTGTTGTTGTTGTTGTTGATGATGATGTGTTTATTTTGCTGAGTAGCTCCCAAGGAGAAAGATAGGACCCGGAAGGAAACTTGGGTGTTGACATGGAAGTTACCTCCCCTGGGTACCTGGCGCAAGGTGCATGTCTATGCAGCCTAAAATGCAAATAAAGCCATTTCCGTCTCGTTCTTCCTACCAATAATCTTTGCATAAAGCGAACGGGTGAATGTAGTGCCATGTACAGGGAAGTATAAAAATGTTTGAACTGAAATGGAATATATGTGAAGTTTTGCTTACAAGACACCTGAATGAGGTGATGTGTATGTTTGTAGTGATGGTTAGGAAGCTGCAGTTTCAGGCATACTTACCTGGCACAGGCTTAACAGTGATCCGCAAGGCTGTGGGCCCGGGGCGAGACCTTTCCATTGCACATCGGCTTGGTTGACCCCTGCGATCATCCCAAATGTGGACGACTCGGGTGCGCAATTTATAAGTGTGGGGGACTGCGTTCGCGCTCTCCCCTGGAAAAAACAATCAAAAATAGAAATGCCTTTTTTTCATTCTGTTTGTCTATCATGACATGTTCAGTTGTTGTTGTTGTTGTTGTTGTTGTTGTTGTTGTTGTTGTTGTTGTTGTTGATGATGATGTGTTTATTTTGCTGAGTAGCTCCCAAGGAGAAAGATAGGACCCGGAAGGAAACTTGGGTGTTGACATGGAAGTTACCTCCCCTGGGTACCTGGCGCAAGGTGCATGTCTATGCAGCCTAAAATGCAAATAAAGCCATTTCCGTCTCGTTCTTCCTACCAATAATCTTTGCATAAAGCGAACGGGTGAATGTAGTGCCATGTACAGGGAAGTATAAAAATGTTTGAACTGAAATGGAATATATGTGAAGTTTTGCTTACAAGACACCTGAATGAGGTGATGTGTATGTTTGTAGTGATGGTTAGGAAGCTGCAGTTTCAGGCATACTTACCTGGCACAGGCTTAACAGTGATCCGCAAGGCTGTGGGCCCGGGGCGAGACCTTTCCATTGCACATCGGCTTGGTTGACCCCTGCGATCATCCCAAATGTGGACGACTCGGGTGCGCAATTTATAAGTGTGGGGGACTGCGTTCGCGCTCTCCCCTGGAAAAAACAATCAAAAATAGAAATGCCTTTTTTTCATTCTGTTTGTCTATCATGACATGTTCAGTTGTTGTTGTTGTTGTTGTTGTTGTTGTTGTTGATGATGATGTGTTTATTTTGCTGAGTAGCTCCCAAGGAGAAAGATAGGACCCGGAAGGAAACTTGGGTGTTGACATGGAAGTTACCTCCCCTGGGTACCTGGCGCAAGGTGCATGTCTATGCAGCCTAAAATGCAAATAAAGCCATTTCCGTCTCGTTCTTCCTACCAATAATCTTTGCATAAAGCGAACGGGTGAATGTAGTGCCATGTACAGGGAAGTATAAAAATGTTTGAACTGAAATGGAATATATGTGAAGTTTTGCTTACAAGACACCTGAATGAGGTGATGTGTATGTTTGTAGTGATGGTTAGGAAGCTGCAGTTTCAGGCATACTTACCTGGCACAGGCTTAACAGTGATCCGCAAGGCTGTGGGCCCGGGGCGAGACCTTTCCATTGCACATCGGCTTGGTTGACCCCTGCGATCATCCCAAATGTGGACGACTCGGGTGCGCAATTTATAAGTGTGGGGGACTGCGTTCGCGCTCTCCCCTGGAAAAAACAATCAAAAATAGAAATGCCTTTTTTTCATTCTGTTTGTCTATCATGACATGTTCAGTTGTTGTTGTTGTTGTTGTTGTTGTTGTTGTTGTTGTTGTTGATGATGATGTGTTTATTTTGCTGAGTAGCTCCCAAGGAGAAAGATAGGACCCGGAAGGAAACTTGGGTGTTGACATGGAAGTTACCTCCCCTGGGTACCTGGCGCAAGGTGCATGTCTATGCAGCCTAAAATGCAAATAAAGCCATTTCCGTCTCGTTCTTCCTACCAATAATCTTTGCATAAAGCGAACGGGTGAATGTAGTGCCATGTACAGGGAAGTATAAAAATGTTTGAACTGAAATGGAATATATGTGAAGTTTTGCTTACAAGACACCTGAATGAGGTGATGTGTATGTTTGTAGTGATGGTTAGGAAGCTGCAGTTTCAGGCATACTTACCTGGCACAGGCTTAACAGTGATCCGCAAGGCTGTGGGCCCGGGGCGAGACCTTTCCATTGCACATCGGCTTGGTTGACCCCTGCGATCATCCCAAATGTGGACGACTCGGGTGCGCAATTTATAAGTGTGGGGGACTGCGTTCGCGCTCTCCCCTGGAAAAAAACAATCAAAAATAGAAATGCCTTTTTTTCATTCTGTTTGTCTATCATGACATGTTCAGTTGTTGTTGTTGTTGTTGTTGTTGTTGATGATGATGTGTTTATTTTGCTGAGTAGCTCCCAAGGAGAAAGATAGGACCCGGAAGGAAACTTGGGTGTTGACATGGAAGTTACCTCCCCTGGGTACCTGGCGCAAGGTGCATGTCTATGCAGCCTAAAATGCAAATAAAGCCATTTCCGTCTCGTTCTTCCTACCAATAATCTTTGCATAAAGCGAACGGGTGAATGTAGTGCCATGTACAGGGAAGTATAAAAATGTTTGAACTGAAATGGAATATATGTGAAGTTTTGCTTACAAGACACCTGAATGAGGTGATGTGTATGTTTGTAGTGATGGTTAGGAAGCTGCAGTTTCAGGCACAGTCGCAGTTTGTACTCCAAGCTAGCAACACCTCTCCAGCCTACGAAGCAACCCAAGCCATCCAGCCACCAAGCCAACCTCACCCAGCAAAGCCTCCCAAGCCAGCACAGTTCCACTGATAGCCAGCCCAAGAGCAACACATCGGTAATTATCACAACACACCCATACAATCTAGGTTAAAACCACTCACACACAAGCCCACTTAAAACACCAAACCCTCAAACACTCTAGTTACTACCAAAACACACCCTTTCAAACTTAGGCCAAAGGTAACTCACCCCAAGCCCACTTAAAACACCAACTCTCCAAAATCTCCTAGCTAAACAAACTAACTCACCAGCCAAAACCCAAATAGCGTAGAAGCCAGCCAAACACTACTCACCCAGTCACCCACTCTACACACAAAGCCCCCTCTTAAGCCCAGCTCACTCTCCTCCCCCAAACCAAAACCTACAAACCTACAACAGCTACACTACCACAGACATGACCGACACACGCATTATCACCCAGGCAGACATCCACTGCACAGACACACCCACACCATCGGAGGCCCACAACACCTCCGATCGGACACCTGAAACCCTCATCCCGCACGAATTCGGAAAGCAAACCACAGTCGCTTCTCCCACCAAAACTCCGGATTCGCCTGCAACCACAACAAACCCAAAGAAACGGAAGCTAAATGCTTCAAACACAACACCTGCATCACCTTCCACCCCCGCATCTATAGTCACCTTCGCCCTCTACTTCTGCGCGGCTGGCCCCATAAACATCCTAAGTAAGGTACTCTCCGCCAATAAAGTAGGATCATTCTTTAAAAAACAACAAATACTCTTCGATAAAATCAGGGAAGCCCACAAAGGATTTCAGATCATCTTTCCGGACCAACAATCACTTAACGCAGCCAAAAAAATAACGGAAATATTTCAATACACAGTAACCCACCAAACCCCAAACTGGCAACTATACACTAGAGGAGTAATTAGAGTAAACCCTAGAGAGTCAGAGGAGGACCTAGAATTCTACAGTAACGAAGCAAATCTAAACACAGGCTCCTTCCCCCAACCTAAAATAACCAGCACTAAAAGAATTACATCAAATAGGAACGGTAGAATAACCAACACGCCGATAGTCATCATAAACTTCCAAAAATCAGAAACGTATCCAGAAGCCCCTAAACACATCTCCTTCGGAGCGTCATCTAAATTAGAAGTTAAACCCTATATCAAACAAGTCAAACAGTGCACAAACTGCCTCCAATACAATCACACCGCTAACGGATGTAAATATCAAAAAACTAAATGTAGAAACTGCGCTCAACCTCAATGTCTAGGGCCATGCGCCCCCTGGTGCATTCACTGCAAAACAAACACCCACTCCTCACTATCCAACAAATGCCCCCACAAACACACACTCACCCAACAGGCCAACCGACACATAAACATCGACTCGGCCAAACTACAAACACGAAAACTGACACAGCATCCAAGAACACCCCTACTACCCACACCACAACCAAACAACCAACCACACCTACAGAGCCCGTACGACGGCGTCCTCATGCCAACACCACAAGCATCAGCCACAAACACCCAAACCCAACACTACCCGCCAACATTCGCCACACCCAAACCAGTCGCCGCATCCACACCCGCACCTAAACCAAAACTCACTAAACCTACCATATCTCACCCCAACACCATACAATCTACAGCCACCAGGGCAACAACAACCACACACGAGCAAGCAACACACGAAAAACTAAACATTACTAAACCCATTGAAATACCCAGTACACCTACTCCAACACAACCAAACACCCACACAACTCCCATGGATAGTGAGGAAACCAATCTAATTAACCTAGATGACTCCCAAACCACAACTGATCAAAACATAAATGATAAAACATTTTCAGCCCCCAAAACCCTGAAAAATCGCAAACGCAAACCCCAAACTCAACCTGAACCCGAAACTTTAACCACCAAACTAAATAGCTTCACACTCCTACTAGTATACATGCTTAAAGAAATCAAACCAGACCTTAAAGCCACTAACCTACACCAGGTAGCACATAGACTAAATCTAACTACCCAAACCTACCAAGAATTCTACGATAGTTACAACCTAGCAATCGCAGGACTATAAACCAAAAACCAAACCAAAATCGTAATCTCCAAACACTAAAAGCCCACATAATGACAGGCCTAAATATCTTTCAGTGGAATGCGGCCGGGCTTAACTCCCACAGCCACGAATTAAAAGCTAGATTTAAACTAAAACAAGGACCACACATAGCGTGCATCCAGGAAACTAAATTCTCCAATAAATCCAAATTTCACCTACCAAACTACAACATAGTCAGACATGATCGACCTAAAACCAAAATAATAAGAGCATCAGGTGGCCTACTAATACTAATTAGAGAAGACATAAGCTACGAGGAAATCAAAATAAACACCCCAAACCTAGAAGCCAATGGTATCCAAATCACCCTTAAAAACCAAAAAATAAACATCATAAACATCTACCACTGGCAACAACAGAAAATCCAACCGGAGGATCTAAACATACTCACAAAGATAGGCAACAAATCTACCATCTTTCTAGGAGACTTCAACGCCCACCACCCTTCCTGGGGCACGGGAGATAAACTAGATAATCACGGCAAACTAATATCAGAATGGATAGAAACAAATAATTTAGTACTACTAAATAACAACCAACCTACCAGATACGACAAAAACAATAAAAACATGTCGGCTATCGACCTAACCATATGTACAGCAGACTTAGCTCAAAGTACCCAATGGGAAGTTCACGACGCCCCCCTAGGAAGTGATCACTTCCCCATAAACATAACCATAGGAAACACTAACGTCCCAAATCAATCCGAAAGTTCAGAACCTAAATTTAACTACAACCAGGCTAACTGGGATAAATTCCAAGACATATGCAACCAAGCTAACCTAGTAGAACTAGAAAATAGTGACCCAGAAATATATTGCCAAAACCTAACGGACTTCATAATAAACGCAGCCAAAAGCGCAATCCCCTTTAAAAAACCCAATAAATCGGGTAGGCCCTCTGTACCCTGGTGGAACGAGGAAATAGAACTAACTAGACAAAAACGTAAAACAGCCTTCAACAAAGCCAAACGCGACCATAACCACATACCAGTAGCTCACCAACTAAACCACCAGGTACAAAACCTAGTTAAAATAGCAAAAACTAGAGACTGGAAAAAATTCTGTGAGGGATTAAACAACCGTACAGACGCCAGAACGGTCTGGCGTAAAATCCACGCCGTTAGAGGCCTAAAACGTCACCAAAAGACACCTAACATAAATAACTCAACAACCCCTAGCGAAAAAGCAGACAACCTAGCAAACCACTTTTCGGCCACAAGCAGTAATAACAATTTCAGTGACAAATTCCAACTAAAACTTAAAACAGAAACCAAACCTAGCCAAGACCCAAATAATGACGCCCTAGAAATAAATCAGCCGTACACAATAGAAGAACTCAATTATGTACTCCAAAATAGGAAAAAGGGAACAGCCCCAGGACTAGACCTAACCTCCTACCAAATATTAAAAAAACTCCCCCCTAAATTACTCCAGACACTACTCAAACTATATAACCTAATCTACATAAAAGGCCATGTACCAACCCCCTGGAAAGAGGCGCTAATCATACCTATTCCCAAACCCGGTAAACCAACCAACCAAGCTAACTCTTATAGACCAATCTCTCTTACTTCCAACCTTTGCAAAGTAATGGAATCCATGGCCAAAAATAGACTTCAACACTATCTATCTCAAAATAACATAATAAACTCAGATCAAAGCGGTTTCACTCCTGGCCGCTCCACCCTAGATAACCTCGCTCGTCTCGAACAGGATATTAAAACCGGTCAACTAAACAAACAATACACAACAGGCATCTTTCTGGACTTCTCTAAAGCCTTTGATATGGTATGGCATAACGGATTAATCCAAAAACTTAAAAAAATAGGACTTAAAGGTCAAATCGTAAACTACATCCAAAGCTTCCTCCAAAACCGCAAAATTACAGTGGGTATAGACCAGGCCTTGTCAGAGCAGTGTCCCCTGGAAAACGGCACCCCTCAAGGCAGCATTCTTAGCCCCACACTTTTTAATATAATGATAAACGACCTATTTGATGGCTTATCCCCCAAAATAAACACCTCAAAATTTGCGGATGACGGAGCCCTATGGATCCGCTCCAAAAGTATCTTAACATCTCAGGACTTACTACAAAAATCCCTAAACAAAATACAAAACTGGGCAGACAAATGGGGCTTCTCCCTAAACTCCGAAAAAACGACAGGAATAGTATTCAAACACAAAAATATGAGACGGGCGTCCCCTCTCCTCAAACTAAACAATAAACCAATCATATTTCAAAAGCAAACTAAATTCCTAGGTCTAATCTTCGACGAGCATCTCTCCTGGGATGCTCACGTCCAAAACCTAACCACCAGATGTAGCAAAGATCTAAACACACTAAGATGCCTAACCGGCTCCAACTGGGGAGCCTCTAAAGATACCCTCCTCAGCCTCTACACATCCCTAATCAGATCTAAACTAGACTACGGCTGTGCCATATACGATACCCTAAACGAAACCCTAACCAAAAAACTAGATTCAATACAATATCAAGCCCTCAAACTAGTAACACGTACTCAACATGGCACCTCCCTCACATCACTTCAGGCCCTTACAGGAGAAATGCCACTAAATTTACGTAGACAACACTTAACACTAAACTTCTGGGCAGCATCTCAATCAAACCCCCTTCTCCAAAACATGCTAAACCAAAACATACGTCCCCAAAACCAGGCACTAACTAGAAAACACCCTCTACTCACCCCAATATCCCAACGAATAATAAACTACCATAACGAACACCAAATAGGAAACCAACAACAAAACTGCAAACAATCAAACGTATTCACCCCAAAACTTAAAATCCCCAAAATAGACACATCCCTAGCCAACACAATAAACAAACAAACCGACCCAAACCTAGCTAAAAGCACATCACTAGCTTACATCCATCAAAAATGGCCAAATTGGTGTCACATATACACAGACGGATCCGCTGATCCGATCACAAATCACACAGGTTTCGGAGTCCATATAGCCCAACCAGTCAAAAATACTCAATCCTTCCGACTCCCAAACAACCAATCTATATTCACCGCAGAGCTCATGGGTATCGCCACGGCGCTCCACAGCCATCACACCAAAAACCAAAAAAAAATCTTAATACTCTCAGACTCACTAAGCGGACTTCAGGCCCTCCAAAACAAAAACACCAAAAACCGCCCCAAATTAATAAACCAAATTCTCAAAAGCGTAAACAAACTAACAGAGGCAGGCAAAAACATACAACTTATCTGGATACCAGCTCACGTAGGAATTTACGGGAATGAAAACGCAGACAGAGCCGCAAAACAATCCCTAAAAATACCAGACATAAGCCTTAAGCTACCAATATCTAAAGCAGAAATCAAAAGTATAAACAAACGTAAAATCACCCAAAAATGGCATAACCTCTATCAAAACACAAAAACCCAAATCCTAAAAACCCTCAAAAAACCCCTCACCAAACCAAAAATCCTCCATCCCTCCAAAAAAATCGATAGAATAATCACCAAACTCCAAACAGGACACACCAAACTAAATAACCACCTTCTAAAACTAAAAAAACACGCAAACGGGAAGTGCCCACACTGCACTCACCCAGAAACAATAGACCACGTACTACTACATTGCACCCACTACCTCACACAACGTACAACATTACAAACCAACCTAAATCCAAATAACGCTCTTACCTTAGAAGCAATCCTTAACCCCCAAAATAAAACAGAAAACTTCAAAGCCCTAGGCATTTACCTAACCAAAACAGAACTAATTAACCGTATTTAAAACTTCACTAAACCACCAACACTAAACATCCAAAAAACATCAACTCACCCCCACACACTCCCTTAGTCCCAACCACTCCCCCAAGGCATGTATTCCAAATCTCAAAATTTCAAAACTTTATATAAGCAACCACTAAACCCCCCTCCTTGGTTGCACTCCTCTCGCTACCACTTTTATACCACTAAATGGCCCGGCCGGGCCCGTGTGCGAAATACGCTCCAGTCGGAAAGCGCACGTAAAATCTCCTAATATAAGTAAGTAAGTAAGTTTCAGGCATACTTACCTGGCACAGGCTTAACAGTGATCCGCAAGGCTGTGGGCCCGGGGCGAGACCTTTCCATTGCACATCGGCTTGGTTGACCCCTGCGATCATCCCAAATGTGGACGACTCGGGTGCGCAATTTATAAGTGTGGGGGACTGCGTTCGCGCTCTCCCCTGGAAAAAACAATCAAAAATAGAAATGCCTTTTTTTCATTCTGTTTGTCTATCATGACATGTTCAGTTGTTGTTGTTGTTGTTGTTGTTGTTGTTGTTGTTGTTGTTGTTGATGATGATGTGTTTATTTTGCTGAGTAGCTCCCAAGGAGAAAGATAGGACCCGGAAGGAAACTTGGGTGTTGACATGGAAGTTACCTCCCCTGGGTACCTGGCGCAAGGTGCATGTCTATGCAGCCTAAAATGCAAATAAAGCCATTTCCGTCTCGTTCTTCCTACCAATAATCTTTGCATAAAGCGAACGGGTGAATGTAGTGCCATGTACAGGGAAGTATAAAAATGTTTGAACTGAAATGGAATATATGTGAAGTTTTGCTTACAAGACACCTGAATGAGGTGATGTGTATGTTTGTAGTGATGGTTAGGAAGCTGCAGTTTCAGGCATACTTACCTGGCACAGGCTTAACAGTGATCCGCAAGGCTGTGGGCCCGGGGCGAGACCTTTCCATTGCACATCGGCTTGGTTGACCCCTGCGATCATCCCAAATGTGGACGACTCGGGTGCGCAATTTATAAGTGTGGGGGACTGCGTTCGCGCTCTCCCCTGGAAAAAACAATCAAAAATAGAAATGCCTTTTTTTCATTCTGTTTGTCTATCATGACATGTTCAGTTGTTGTTGTTGTTGTTGTTGTTGTTGTTGTTGTTGTTGTTGTTGTTGATGATGATGTGTTTATTTTGCTGAGTAGCTCCCAAGGAGAAAGATAGGACCCGGAAGGAAACTTGGGTGTTGACATGGAAGTTACCTCCCCTGGGTACCTGGCGCAAGGTGCATGTCTATGCAGCCTAAAATGCAAATAAAGCCATTTCCGTCTCGTTCTTCCTACCAATAATCTTTGCATAAAGCGAACGGGTGAATGTAGTGCCATGTACAGGGAAGTATAAAAATGTTTGAACTGAAATGGAATATATGTGAAGTTTTGCTTACAAGACACCTGAATGAGGTGATGTGTATGTTTGTAGTGATGGTTAGGAAGCTGCAGTTTCAGGCATACTTACCTGGCACAGGCTTAACAGTGATCCGCAAGGCTGTGGGCCCGGGGCGAGACCTTTCCATTGCACATCGGCTTGGTTGACCCCTGCGATCATCCCAAATGTGGACGACTCGGGTGCGCAATTTATAAGTGTGGGGGACTGCGTTCGCGCTCTCCCCTGGAAAAAACAATCAAAAATAGAAATGCCTTTTTTTCATTCTGTTTGTCTATCATGACATGTTCAGTTGTTGTTGTTGTTGTTGTTGTTGTTGTTGTTGTTGTTGTTGTTGTTGTTGATGATGATGTGTTTATTTTGCTGAGTAGCTCCCAAGGAGAAAGATAGGACCCGGAAGGAAACTTGGGTGTTGACATGGAAGTTACCTCCCCTGGGTACCTGGCGCAAGGTGCATGTCTATGCAGCCTAAAATGCAAATAAAGCCATTTCCGTCTCGTTCTTCCTACCAATAATCTTTGCATAAAGCGAACGGGTGAATGTAGTGCCATGTACAGGGAAGTATAAAAATGTTTGAACTGAAATGGAATATATGTGAAGTTTTGCTTACAAGACACCTGAATGAGGTGATGTGTATGTTTGTAGTGATGGTTAGGAAGCTGCAGTTTCAGGCATACTTACCTGGCACAGGCTTAACAGTGATCCGCAAGGCTGTGGGCCCGGGGCGAGACCTTTCCATTGCACATCGGCTTGGTTGACCCCTGCGATCATTCCAAATGTGGACGACTCGGGTGCGCAATTTATAAGTGTGGGGGACTGCGTTCGCGCTCTCCCCTGGAAAAAACAATCAAAAATAGAAATGCCTTTTTTTCATTCTGTTTGTCTATCATGACATGTTCAGTTGTTGTTGTTGTTGTTGTTGTTGTTGTTGTTGTTGATGATGATGTGTTTATTTTGCTGAGTAGCTCCCAAGGAGAAAGATAGGACCCGGAAGGAAACTTGGGTGTTGACATGGAAGTTACCTCCCCTGGGTACCTGGCGCAAGGTGCATGTCTATGCAGCCTAAAATGCAAATAAAGCCATTTCCGTCTCGTTCTTCCTACCAATAATCTTTGCATAAAGCGAACGGGTGAATGTAGTGCCATGTACAGGGAAGTATAAAAATGTTTGAACTGAAATGGAATATATGTGAAGTTTTGCTTACAAGACACCTGAATGAGGTGATGTGTATGTTTGTAGTGATGGTTAGGAAGCTGCAGTTTCAGGCATACTTACCTGGCACAGGCTTAACAGTGATCCGCAAGGCTGTGGGCCCGGGGCGAGACCTTTCCATTGCACATCGGCTTGGTTGACCCCTGCGATCATCCCAAATGTGGACGACTCGGGTGCGCAATTTATAAGTGTGGGGGACTGCGTTCGCGCTCTCCCCTGGAAAAAACAATCAAAAATAGAAATGCCTTTTTTTCATTCTGTTTGTCTATCATGACATGTTCAGTTGTTGTTGTTGTTGTTGTTGTTGTTGTTGTTGTTGTTGTTGTTGATGATGATGTGTTTATTTTGCTGAGTAGCTCCCAAGGAGAAAGATAGGACCCGGAAGGAAACTTGGGTGTTGACATGGAAGTTACCTCCCCTGGGTACCTGGCGCAAGGTGCATGTCTATGCAGCCTAAAATGCAAATAAAGCCATTTCCGTCTCGTTCTTCCTACCAATAATCTTTGCATAAAGCGAACGGGTGAATGTAGTGCCATGTACAGGGAAGTATAAAAATGTTTGAACTGAAATGGAATATATGTGAAGTTTTGCTTACAAGACACCTGAATGAGGTGATGTGTATGTTTGTAGTGATGGTTAGGAAGCTGCAGTTTCAGGCATACTTACCTGGCACAGGCTTAACAGTGATCCGCAAGGCTGTGGGCCCGGGGCGAGACCTTTCCATTGCACATCGGCTTGGTTGACCCCTGCGATCATCCCAAATGTGGACGACTCGGGTGCGCAATTTATAAGTGTGGGGGACTGCGTTCGCGCTCTCCCCTGGAAAAAACAATCAAAAATAGAAATGCCTTTTTTTCATTCTGTTTGTCTATCATGACATGTTCAGTTGTTGTTGTTGTTGTTGTTGTTGTTGTTGTTGTTGTGTTTATTTTGCTGAGTAGCTCCCAAGGAGAAAGATAGGACCCGGAAGGAAACTTGGGTGTTGACATGGAAGTTACCTCCCCTGGGTACCTGGCGCAAGGTGCATGTCTATGCAGCCTAAAATGCAAATAAAGCCATTTCCGTCTCGTTCTTCCTACCAATAATCTTTGCATAAAGCGAACGGGTGAATGTAGTGCCATGTACAGGGAAGTATAAAAATGTTTGAACTGAAATGGAATATATGTGAAGTTTTGCTTACAAGACACCTGAATGAGGTGATGTGTATGTTTGTAGTGATGGTTAGGAAGCTGCAGTTTCAGGCATACTTACCTGGCACAGGCTTAACAGTGATCCGCAAGGCTGTGGGCCCGGGGCGAGACCTTTCCATTGCACATCGGCTTGGTTGACCCCTGCGATCATCCCAAATGTGGACGACTCGGGTGCGCAATTTATAAGTGTGGGGGACTGCGTTCGCGCTCTCCCCTGGAAAAAACAATCAAAAATAGAAATGCCTTTTTTTCATTCTGTTTGTCTATCATGACATGTTCAGTTGTTGTTGTTGTTGTTGTTGTTGTTGTTGTTGTTGTTGTTGTTGATGATGATGTGTTTATTTTGCTGAGTAGCTCCCAAGGAGAAAGATAGGACCCGGAAGGAAACTTGGGTGTTGACATGGAAGTTACCTCCCCTGGGTACCTGGCGCAAGGTGCATGTCTATGCAGCCTAAAATGCAAATAAAGCCATTTCCGTCTCGTTCTTCCTACCAATAATCTTTGCATAAAGCGAACGGGTGAATGTAGTGCCATGTACAGGGAAGTATAAAAATGTTTGAACTGAAATGGAATATATGTGAAGTTTTGCTTACAAGACACCTGAATGAGGTGATGTGTATGTTTGTAGTGATGGTTAGGAAGCTGCAGTTTCAGGCATACTTACCTGGCACAGGCTTAACAGTGATCCGCAAGGCTGTGGGCCCGGGGCGAGACCTTTCCATTGCACATCGGCTTGGTTGACCCCTGCGATCATCCCAAATGTGGACGACTCGGGTGCGCAATTTATAAGTGTGGGGGACTGCGTTCGCGCTCTCCCCTGGAAAAAACAATCAAAAATAGAAATGCCTTTTTTTCATTCTGTTTGTCTATCATGACATGTTCAGTTGTTGTTGTTGTTGTTGTTGTTGTTGTTGTTGTTGTTGTTGTTGATGATGATGTGTTTATTTTGCTGAGTAGCTCCCAAGGAGAAAGATAGGACCCGGAAGGAAACTTGGGTGTTGACATGGAAGTTACCTCCCCTGGGTACCTGGCGCAAGGTGCATGTCTATGCAGCCTAAAATGCAAATAAAGCCATTTCCGTCTCGTTCTTCCTACCAATAATCTTTGCATAAAGCGAACGGGTGAATGTAGTGCCATGTACAGGGAAGTATAAAAATGTTTGAACTGAAATGGAATATATGTGAAGTTTTGCTTACAAGACACCTGAATGAGGTGATGTGTATGTTTGTAGTGATGGTTAGGAAGCTGCAGTTTCAGGCATACTTACCTGGCACAGGCTTAACAGTGATCCGCAAGGCTGTGGGCCCGGGGCGAGACCTTTCCATTGCACATCGGCTTGGTTGACCCCTGCGATCATCCCAAATGTGGACGACTCGGGTGCGCAATTTATAAGTGTGGGGGACTGCGTTCGCGCTCTCCCCTGGAAAAAACAATCAAAAATAGAAATGCCTTTTTTTCATTCTGTTTGTCTATCATGACATGTTCAGTTGTTGTTGTTGTTGTTGTTGTTGTTGTTGTTGTTGTTGTTGATGATGATGTGTTTATTTTGCTGAGTAGCTCCCAAGGAGAAAGATAGGACCCGGAAGGAAACTTGGGTGTTGACATGGAAGTTACCTCCCCTGGGTACCTGGCGCAAGGTGCATGTCTATGCAGCCTAAAATGCAAATAAAGCCATTTCCGTCTCGTTCTTCCTACCAATAATCTTTGCATAAAGCGAACGGGTGAATGTAGTGCCATGTACAGGGAAGTATAAAAATGTTTGAACTGAAATGGAATATATGTGAAGTTTTGCTTACAAGACACCTGAATGAGGTGATGTGTATGTTTGTAGTGATGGTTAGGAAGCTGCAGTTTCAGGCATACTTACCTGGCACAGGCTTAACAGTGATCCGCAAGGCTGTGGGCCCGGGGCGAGACCTTTCCATTGCACATCGGCTTGGTTGACCCCTGCGATCATCCCAAATGTGGACGACTCGGGTGCGCAATTTATAAGTGTGGGGGACTGCGTTCGCGCTCTCCCCTGGAAAAAACAATCAAAAATAGAAATGCCTTTTTTTCATTCTGTTTGTCTATCATGACATGTTCAGTTGTTGTTGTTGTTGTTGTTGTTGTTGTTGTTGTTGTTGTTGATGATGATGTGTTTATTTTGCTGAGTAGCTCCCAAGGAGAAAGATAGGACCCGGAAGGAAACTTGGGTGTTGACATGGAAGTTACCTCCCCTGGGTACCTGGCGCAAGGTGCATGTCTATGCAGCCTAAAATGCAAATAAAGCCATTTCCGTCTCGTTCTTCCTACCAATAATCTTTGCATAAAGCGAACGGGTGAATGTAGTGCCATGTACAGGGAAGTATAAAAATGTTTGAACTGAAATGGAATATATGTGAAGTTTTGCTTACAAGACACCTGAATGAGGTGATGTGTATGTTTGTAGTGATGGTTAGGAAGCTGCAGTTTCAGGCATACTTACCTGGCACAGGCTTAACAGTGATCCGCAAGGCTGTGGGCCCGGGGCGAGACCTTTCCATTGCACATCGGCTTGGTTGACCCCTGCGATCATCCCAAATGTGGACGACTCGGGTGCGCAATTTATAAGTGTGGGGGACTGCGTTCGCGCTCTCCCCTGGAAAAAACAATCAAAAATAGAAATGCCTTTTTTTCATTCTGTTTGTCTATCATGACATGTTCAGTTGTTGTTGTTGTTGTTGTTGTTGTTGTTGTTGTTGTTGTTGTTGTTGATGATGATGTGTTTATTTTGCTGAGTAGCTCCCAAGGAGAAAGATAGGACCCGGAAGGAAACTTGGGTGTTGACATGGAAGTTACCTCCCCTGGGTACCTGGCGCAAGGTGCATGTCTATGCAGCCTAAAATGCAAATAAAGCCATTTCCGTCTCGTTCTTCCTACCAATAATCTTTGCATAAAGCGAACGGGTGAATGTAGTGCCATGTACAGGGAAGTATAAAAATGTTTGAACTGAAATGGAATATATGTGAAGTTTTGCTTACAAGACACCTGAATGAGGTGATGTGTATGTTTGTAGTGATGGTTAGGAAGCTGCAGTTTCAGGCATACTTACCTGGCACAGGCTTAACAGTGATCCGCAAGGCTGTGGGCCCGGGGCGAGACCTTTCCATTGCACATCGGCTTGGTTGACCCCTGCGATCATCCCAAATGTGGACGACTCGGGTGCGCAATTTATAAGTGTGGGGGACTGCGTTCGCGCTCTCCCCTGGAAAAAACAATCAAAAATAGAAATGCCTTTTTTTCATTCTGTTTGTCTATCATGACATGTTCAGTTGTTGTTGTTGTTGTTGTTGTTGTTGTTGTTGTTGTTGTTGTTGTTGATGATGATGTGTTTATTTTGCTGAGTAGCTCCCAAGGAGAAAGATAGGACCCGGAAGGAAACTTGGGTGTTGACATGGAAGTTACCTCCCCTGGGTACCTGGCGCAAGGTGCATGTCTATGCAGCCTAAAATGCAAATAAAGCCATTTCCGTCTCGTTCTTCCTACCAATAATCTTTGCATAAAGCGAACGGGTGAATGTAGTGCCATGTACAGGGAAGTATAAAAATGTTTGAACTGAAATGGAATATATGTGAAGTTTTGCTTACAAGACACCTGAATGAGGTGATGTGTATGTTTGTAGTGATGGTTAGGAAGCTGCAGTTTCAGGCATACTTACCTGGCACAGGCTTAACAGTGATCCGCAAGGCTGTGGGCCCGGGGCGAGACCTTTCCATTGCACATCGGCTTGGTTGACCCCTGCGATCATCCCAAATGTGGACGACTCGGGTGCGCAATTTATAAGTGTGGGGGACTGCGTTCGCGCTCTCCCCTGGAAAAAACAATCAAAAATAGAAATGCCTTTTTTTCATTCTGTTTGTCTATCATGACATGTTCAGTTGTTGTTGTTGTTGTTGTTGTTGTTGTTGTTGTTGTTGTTGTTGATGATGATGATGTGTTTATTTTGCTGAGTAGCTCCCAAGGAGAAAGATAGGACCCGGAAGGAAACTTGGGTGTTGACATGGAAGTTACCTCCCCTGGGTACCTGGCGCAAGGTGCATGTCTATGCAGCCTAAAATGCAAATAAAGCCATTTCCGTCTCGTTCTTCCTACCAATAATCTTTGCATAAAGCGAACGGGTGAATGTAGTGCCATGTACAGGGAAGTATAAAAATGTTTGAACTGAAATGGAATATATGTGAAGTTTTGCTTACAAGACACCTGAATGAGGTGATGTGTATGTTTGTAGTGATGGTTAGGAAGCTGCAGTTTCAGGCATACTTACCTGGCACAGGCTTAACAGTGATCCGCAAGGCTGTGGGCCCGGGGCGAGACCTTTCCATTGCACATCGGCTTGGTTGACCCCTGCGATCATCCCAAATGTGGACGACTCGGGTGCGCAATTTATAAGTGTGGGGGACTGCGTTCGCGCTCTCCCCTGGAAAAAACAATCAAAAATAGAAATGCCTTTTTTTCATTCTGTTTGTCTATCATGACATGTTCAGTTGTTGTTGTTGTTGTTGTTGTTGTTGTTGTTGTTGTTGTTGTTGTTGATGATGTGTTTATTTTGCTGAGTAGCTCCCAAGGAGAAAGATAGGACCCGGAAGGAAACTTGGGTGTTGACATGGAAGTTACCTCCCCTGGGTACCTGGCGCAAGGTGCATGTCTATGCAGCCTAAAATGCAAATAAAGCCATTTCCGTCTCGTTCTTCCTACCAATAATCTTTGCATAAAGCGAACGGGTGAATGTAGTGCCATGTACAGGGAAGTATAAAAATGTTTGAACTGAAATGGAATATATGTGAAGTTTTGCTTACAAGACACCTGAATGAGGTGATGTGTATGTTTGTAGTGATGGTTAGGAAGCTGCAGTTTCAGGCATACTTACCTGGCACAGGCTTAACAGTGATCCGCAAGGCTGTGGGCCCGGGGCGAGACCTTTCCATTGCACATCGGCTTGGTTGACCCCTGCGATCATCCCAAATGTGGACGACTCGGGTGCGCAATTTATAAGTGTGGGGGACTGCGTTCGCGCTCTCCCCTGGAAAAAACAATCAAAAATAGAAATGCCTTTTTTTCATTCTGTTTGTCTATCATGACATGTTCAGTTGTTGTTGTTGTTGTTGTTGTTGTTGTTGTTGTTGTTGTTGTTGTTGATGATGATGTGTTTATTTTGCTGAGTAGCTCCCAAGGAGAAAGATAGGACCCGGAAGGAAACTTGGGTGTTGACATGGAAGTTACCTCCCCTGGGTACCTGGCGCAAGGTGCATGTCTATGCAGCCTAAAATGCAAATAAAGCCATTTCCGTCTCGTTCTTCCTACCAATAATCTTTGCATAAAGCGAACGGGTGAATGTAGTGCCATGTACAGGGAAGTATAAAAATGTTTGAACTGAAATGGAATATATGTGAAGTTTTGCTTACAAGACACCTGAATGAGGTGATGTGTATGTTTGTAGTGATGGTTAGGAAGCTGCAGTTTCAGGCATACTTACCTGGCACAGGCTTAACAGTGATCCGCAAGGCTGTGGGCCCGGGGCGAGACCTTTCCATTGCACATCGGCTTGGTTGACCCCTGCGATCATCCCAAATGTGGACGACTCGGGTGCGCAATTTATAAGTGTGGGGGACTGCGTTCGCGCTCTCCCCTGGAAAAAACAATCAAAAATAGAAATGCCTTTTTTTCATTCTGTTTGTCTATCATGACATGTTCAGTTGTTGTTGTTGTTGTTGTTGTTGTTGTTGTTGTTGTTGTTGTTGTTGATGATGATGTGTTTATTTTGCTGAGTAGCTCCCAAGGAGAAAGATAGGACCCGGAAGGAAACTTGGGTGTTGACATGGAAGTTACCTCCCCTGGGTACCTGGCGCAAGGTGCATGTCTATGCAGCCTAAAATGCAAATAAAGCCATTTCCGTCTCGTTCTTCCTACCAATAATCTTTGCATAAAGCGAACGGGTGAATGTAGTGCCATGTACAGGGAAGTATAAAAATGTTTGAACTGAAATGGAATATATGTGAAGTTGTGCTTACAAGACACCTGAATGAGGTGATGTGTATGTTTGTAGTGATGGTTAGGAAGCTGCAGTTTCAGGCATACTTACCTGGCACAGGCTTAACAGTGATCCGCAAGGCTGTGGGCCCGGGGCGAGACCTTTCCATTGCACATCGGCTTGGTTGACCCCTGCGATCATCCCAAATGTGGACGACTCGGGTGCGCAATTTATAAGTGTGGGGGACTGCGTTCGCGCTCTCCCCTGGAAAAAACAATCAAAAATAGAAATGCCTTTTTTTCATTCTGTTTGTCTATCATGACATGTTCAGTTGTTGTTGTTGTTGTTGTTGTTGTTGTTGTTGTTGTTGTTGTTGTTGTTGATGATGATGTGTTTATTTTGCTGAGTAGCTCCCAAGGAGAAAGATAGGACCCGGAAGGAAACTTGGGTGTTGACATGGAAGTTACCTCCCCTGGGTACCTGGCGCAAGGTGCATGTCTATGCAGCCTAAAATGCAAATAAAGCCATTTCCGTCTCGTTCTTCCTACCAATAATCTTTGCATAAAGCGAACGGGTGAATGTAGTGCCATGTACAGGGAAGTATAAAAATGTTTGAACTGAAATGGAATATATGTGAAGTTTTGCTTACAAGACACCTGAATGAGGTGATGTGTATGTTTGTAGTGATGGTTAGGAAGCTGCAGTTTCAGGCATACTTACCTGGCACAGGCTTAACAGTGATCCGCAAGGCTGTGGGCCCGGGGCGAGACCTTTCCATTGCACATCGGCTTGGTTGACCCCTGCGATCATCCCAAATGTGGACGACTCGGGTGCGCAATTTATAAGTGTGGGGGACTGCGTTCGCGCTCTCCCCTGGAAAAAACAATCAAAAATAGAAATGCCTTTTTTTCATTCTGTTTGTCTATCATGACATGTTCAGTTGTTGTTGTTGTTGTTGTTGTTGTTGTTGTTGTTGTTGTTGTTGTTGATGATGATGTGTTTATTTTGCTGAGTAGCTCCCAAGGAGAAAGATAGGACCCGGAAGGAAACTTGGGTGTTGACATGGAAGTTACCTCCCCTGGGTACCTGGCGCAAGGTGCATGTCTATGCAGCCTAAAATGCAAATAAAGCCATTTCCGTCTCGTTCTTCCTACCAATAATCTTTGCATAAAGCGAACGGGTGAATGTAGTGCCATGTACAGGGAAGTATAAAAATGTTTGAACTGAAATGGAATATATGTGAAGTTTTGCTTACAAGACACCTGAATGAGGTGATGTGTATGTTTGTAGTGATGGTTAGGAAGCTGCAGTTTCAGGCATACTTACCTGGCACAGGCTTAACAGTGATCCGCAAGGCTGTGGGCCCGGGGCGAGACCTTTCCATTGCACATCGGCTTGGTTGACCCCTGCGATCATCCCAAATGTGGACGACTCGGGTGCGCAATTTATAAGTGTGGGGGACTGCGTTCGCGCTCTCCCCTGGAAAAAACAATCAAAAATAGAAATGCCTTTTTTTCATTCTGTTTGTCTATCATGACATGTTCAGTTGTTGTTGTTGTTGTTGTTGTTGTTGTTGTTGTTGTTGTTGTTGTTGTTGTTGTTGTTGATGATGATGTGTTTATTTTGCTGAGTAGCTCCCAAGGAGAAAGATAGGACCCGGAAGGAAACTTGGGTGTTGACATGGAAGTTACCTCCCCTGGGTACCTGGCGCAAGGTGCATGTCTATGCAGCCTAAAATGCAAATAAAGCCATTTCCGTCTCGTTCTTCCTACCAATAATCTTTGCATAAAGCGAACGGGTGAATGTAGTGCCATGTACAGGGAAGTATAAAAATGTTTGAACTGAAATGGAATATATGTGAAGTTTTGCTTACAAGACACCTGAATGAGGTGATGTGTATGTTTGTAGTGATGGTTAGGAAGCTGCAGTTTCAGGCATACTTACCTGGCACAGGCTTAACAGTGATCCGCAAGGCTGTGGGCCCGGGGCCAGACCTTTCCATTGCACATCGGCTTGGTTGACCCCTGCGATCATCCCAAATGTGGACGACTCGGGTGCGCAATTTATAAGTGTGGGGGACTGCGTTCGCGCTCTCCCCTGGAAAAAACAATCAAAAATAGAAATGCCTTTTTTTCATTCTGTTTGTCTATCATGACATGTTCAGTTGTTGTTGTTGTTGTTGTTGTTGTTGTTGTTGTTGTTGTTGTTGTTGTTGTTGTTGTTGTTGTTGATGATGATGTGTTTATTTTGCTGAGTAGCTCCCAAGGAGAAAGATAGGACCCGGAAGGAAACTTGGGTGTTGACATGGAAGTTACCTCCCCTGGGTACCTGGCGCAAGGTGCATGTCTATGCAGCCTAAAATGCAAATAAAGCCATTTCCGTCTCGTTCTTCCTACCAATAATCTTTGCATAAAGCGAACGGGTGAATGTAGTGCCATGTACAGGGAAGTATAAAAATGTTTGAACTGAAATGGAATATATGTGAAGTTTTGCTTACAAGACACCTGAATGAGGTGATGTGTATGTTTGTAGTGATGGTTAGGAAGCTGCAGTTTCAGGCATACTTACCTGGCACAGGCTTAACAGTGATCCGCAAGGCTGTGGGCCCGGGGCGAGACCTTTCCATTGCACATCGGCTTGGTTGACCCCTGCGATCATCCCAAATGTGGACGACTCGGGTGCGCAATTTATAAGTGTGGGGGACTGCGTTCGCGCTCTCCCCTGGAAAAAACAATCAAAAATAGAAATGCCTTTTTTTCATTCTGTTTGTCTATCATGACATGTTCAGTTGTTGTTGTTGTTGTTGTTGTTGTTGTTGTTGTTGTTGTTGTTGTTGTTGTTGTTGATGATGATGTGTTTATTTTGCTGAGTAGCTCCCAAGGAGAAAGATAGGACCCGGAAGGAAACTTGGGTGTTGACATGGAAGTTACCTCCCCTGGGTACCTGGCGCAAGGTGCATGTCTATGCAGCCTAAAATGCAAATAAAGCCATTTCCGTCTCGTTCTTCCTACCAATAATCTTTGCATAAAGCGAACGGGTGAATGTAGTGCCATGTACAGGGAAGTATAAAAATGTTTGAACTGAAATGGAATATATGTGAAGTTTTGCTTACAAGACACCTGAATGAGGTGATGTGTATGTTTGTAGTGATGGTTAGGAAGCTGCAGTTTCAGGCATACTTACCTGGCACAGGCTTAACAGTGATCCGCAAGGCTGTGGGCCCGGGGCGAGACCTTTCCATTGCACATCGGCTTGGTTGACCCCTGCGATCATCCCAAATGTGGACGACTCGGGTGCGCAATTTATAAGTGTGGGGGACTGCGTTCGCGCTCTCCCCTGGAAAAAACAATCAAAAATAGAAATGCCTTTTTTTCATTCTGTTTGTCTATCATGACATGTTCAGTTGTTGTTGTTGTTGTTGTTGTTGTTGTTGTTGTTGTTGATGATGATGTGTTTATTTTGCTGAGTAGCTCCCAAGGAGAAAGATAGGACCCGGAAGGAAACTTGGGTGTTGACATGGAAGTTACCTCCCCTGGGTACCTGGCGCAAGGTGCATGTCTATGCAGCCTAAAATGCAAATAAAGCCATTTCCGTCTCGTTCTTCCTACCAATAATCTTTGCATAAAGCGAACGGGTGAATGTAGTGCCATGTACAGGGAAGTATAAAAATGTTTGAACTGAAATGGAATATATGTGAAGTTTTGCTTACAAGACACCTGAATGAGGTGATGTGTATGTTTGTAGTGATGGTTAGGAAGCTGCAGTTTCAGGCATACTTACCTGGCACAGGCTTAACAGTGATCCGCAAGGCTGTGGGCCCGGGGCGAGACCTTTCCATTGCACATCGGCTTGGTTGACCCCTGCGATCATCCCAAATGTGGACGACTCGGGTGCGCAATTTATAAGTGTGGGGGACTGCGTTCGCGCTCTCCCCTGGAAAAAACAATCAAAAATAGAAATGCCTTTTTTTCATTCTGTTTGTCTATCATGACATGTTCAGTTGTTGTTGTTGTTGTTGTTGTTGTTGTTGTTGTTGTTGTTGTTGATGATGATGTGTTTATTTTGCTGAGTAGCTCCCAAGGAGAAAGATAGGACCCGGAAGGAAACTTGGGTGTTGACATGGAAGTTACCTCCCCTGGGTACCTGGCGCAAGGTGCATGTCTATGCAGCCTAAAATGCAAATAAAGCCATTTCCGTCTCGTTCTTCCTACCAATAATCTTTGCATAAAGCGAACGGGTGAATGTAGTGCCATGTACAGGGAAGTATAAAAATGTTTGAACTGAAATGGAATATATGTGAAGTTTTGCTTACAAGACACCTGAATGAGGTGATGTGTATGTTTGTAGTGATGGTTAGGAAGCTGCAGTTTCAGGCATACTTACCTGGCACAGGCTTAACAGTGATCCGCAAGGCTGTGGGCCCGGGGCGAGACCTTTCCATTGCACATCGGCTTGGTTGACCCCTGCGATCATCCCAAATGTGGACGACTCGGGTGCGCAATTTATAAGTGTGGGGGACTGCGTTCGCGCTCTCCCCTGGAAAAAACAATCAAAAATAGAAATGCCTTTTTTTCATTCTGTTTGTCTATCATGACATGTTCAGTTGTTGTTGTTGTTGTTGTTGTTGTTGTTGTTGTTGATGATGATGTGTTTATTTTGCTGAGTAGCTCCCAAGGAGAAAGATAGGACCCGGAAGGAAACTTGGGTGTTGACATGGAAGTTACCTCCCCTGGGTACCTGGCGCAAGGTGCATGTCTATGCAGCCTAAAATGCAAATAAAGCCATTTCCGTCTCGTTCTTCCTACCAATAATCTTTGCATAAAGCGAACGGGTGAATGTAGTGCCATGTACAGGGAAGTATAAAAATGTTTGAACTGAAATGGAATATATGTGAAGTTTTGCTTACAAGACACCTGAATGAGGTGATGTGTATGTTTGTAGTGATGGTTAGGAAGCTGCAGTTTCAGGCATACTTACCTGGCACAGGCTTAACAGTGATCCGCAAGGCTGTGGGCCCGGGGCGAGACCTTTCCATTGCACATCGGCTTGGTTGACCCCTGCGATCATCCCAAATGTGGACGACTCGGGTGCGCAATTTATAAGTGTGGGGGACTGCGTTCGCGCTCTCCCCTGGAAAAAACAATCAAAAATAGAAATGCCTTTTTTTCATTCTGTTTGTCTATCATGACATGTTCAGTTGTTGTTGTTGTTGTTGTTGTTGTTGTTGTTGTTGATGATGATGTGTTTATTTTGCTGAGTAGCTCCCAAGGAGAAAGATAGGACCCGGAAGGAAACTTGGGTGTTGACATGGAAGTTACCTCCCCTGGGTACCTGGCGCAAGGTGCATGTCTATGCAGCCTAAAATGCAAATAAAGCCATTTCCGTCTCGTTCTTCCTACCAATAATCTTTGCATAAAGCGAACGGGTGAATGTAGTGCCATGTACAGGGAAGTATAAAAATGTTTGAACTGAAATGGAATATATGTGAAGTTTTATATGTGAAGTTTTGCTTACAAGACACCTGAATGAGGTGATGTGTATGTTTGTAGTGATGGTTAGGAAGCTGCAGTTTCAGGCATACTTACCTGGCACAGGCTTAACAGTGATCCGCAAGGCTGTGGGCCCGGGGCGAGACCTTTCCATTGCACATCGGCTTGGTTGACCCCTGCGATCATCCCAAATGTGGACGACTCGGGTGCGCAATTTATAAGTGTGGGGGACTGCGTTCGCGCTCTCCCCTGGAAAAAACAATCAAAAATAGAAATGCCTTTTTTTCATTCTGTTTGTCTATCATGACATGTTCAGTTGTTGTTGTTGTTGTTGTTGTTGTTGTTGTTGTTGATGATGATGTGTTTATTTTGCTGAGTAGCTCCCAAGGAGAAAGATAGGACCCGGAAGGAAACTTGGGTGTTGACATGGAAGTTACCTCCCCTGGGTACCTGGCGCAAGGTGCATGTCTATGCAGCCTAAAATGCAAATAAAGCCATTTCCGTCTCGTTCTTCCTACCAATAATCTTTGCATAAAGCGAACGGGTGAATGTAGTGCCATGTACAGGGAAGTATAAAAATGTTTGAACTGAAATGGAATATATGTGAAGTTTTGCTTACAAGACACCTGAATGAGGTGATGTGTATGTTTGTAGTGATGGTTAGGAAGCTGCAGTTTCAGGCATACTTACCTGGCACAGGCTTAACAGTGATCCGCAAGGCTGTGGGCCCGGGGCGAGACCTTTCCATTGCACATCGGCTTGGTTGACCCCTGCGATCATCCCAAATGTGGACGACTCGGGTGCGCAATTTATAAGTGTGGGGGACTGCGTTCGCGCTCTCCCCTGGAAAAAACAATCAAAAATAGAAATGCCTTTTTTTCATTCTGTTTGTCTATCATGACATGTTCAGTTGTTGTTGTTGTTGTTGTTGTTGTTGTTGTTGTTGTTGATGATGATGTGTTTATTTTGCTGAGTAGCTCCCAAGGAGAAAGATAGGACCCGGAAGGAAACTTGGGTGTTGACATGGAAGTTACCTCCCCTGGGTACCTGGCGCAAGGTGCATGTCTATGCAGCCTAAAATGCAAATAAAGCCATTTCCGTCTCGTTCTTCCTACCAATAATCTTTGCATAAAGCGAACGGGTGAATGTAGTGCCATGTACAGGGAAGTATAAAAATGTTTGAACTGAAATGGAATATATGTGAAGTTTTGCTTACAAGACACCTGAATGAGGTGATGTGTATGTTTGTAGTGATGGTTAGGAAGCTGCAGTTTCAGGCATACTTACCTGGCACAGGCTTAACAGTGATCCGCAAGGCTGTGGGCCCGGGGCGAGACCTTTCCATTGCACATCGGCTTGGTTGACCCCTGCGATCATCCCAAATGTGGACGACTCGGGTGCGCAATTTATAAGTGTGGGGGACTGCGTTCGCGCTCTCCCCTGGAAAAAACAATCAAAAATAGAAATGCCTTTTTTTCATTCTGTTTGTCTATCATGACATGTTCAGTTGTTGTTGTTGTTGTTGTTGTTGTTGTTGTTGTTGTTGATGATGATGTGTTTATTTTGCTGAGTAGCTCCCAAGGAGAAAGATAGGACCCGGAAGGAAACTTGGGTGTTGACATGGAAGTTACCTCCCCTGGGTACCTGGCGCAAGGTGCATGTCTATGCAGCCTAAAATGCAAATAAAGCCATTTCCGTCTCGTTCTTCCTACCAATAATCTTTGCATAAAGCGAACGGGTGAATGTAGTGCCATGTACAGGGAAGTATAAAAATGTTTGAACTGAAATGGAATATATGTGAAGTTTTGCTTACAAGACACCTGAATGAGGTGATGTGTATGTTTGTAGTGATGGTTAGGAAGCTGCAGTTTCAGGCATACTTACCTGGCACAGGCTTAACAGTGATCCGCAAGGCTGTGGGCCCGGGGCGAGACCTTTCCATTGCACATCGGCTTGGTTGACCCCTGCGATCATCCCAAATGTGGACGACTCGGGTGCGCAATTTATAAGTGTGGGGGACTGCGTTCGCGCTCTCCCCTGGAAAAAACAATCAAAAATAGAAATGCCTTTTTTTCATTCTGTTTGTCTATCATGACATGTTCAGTTGTTGTTGTTGTTGTTGTTGTTGTTGTTGTTGTTGATGATGATGTGTTTATTTTGCTGAGTAGCTCCCAAGGAGAAAGATAGGACCCGGAAGGAAACTTGGGTGTTGACATGGAAGTTACCTCCCCTGGGTACCTGGCGCAAGGTGCATGTCTATGCAGCCTAAAATGCAAATAAAGCCATTTCCGTCTCGTTCTTCCTACCAATAATCTTTGCATAAAGCGAACGGGTGAATGTAGTGCCATGTACAGGGAAGTATAAAAATGTTTGAACTGAAATGGAATATATGTGAAGTTTTGCTTACAAGACACCTGAATGAGGTGATGTGTATGTTTGTAGTGATGGTTAGGAAGCTGCAGTTTCAGGCATACTTACCTGGCACAGGCTTAACAGTGATCCGCAAGGCTGTGGGCCCGGGGCGAGACCTTTCCATTGCACATCGGCTTGGTTGACCCCTGCGATCATCCCAAATGTGGACGACTCGGGTGCGCAATTTATAAGTGTGGGGGACTGCGTTCGCGCTCTCCCCTGGAAAAAACAATCAAAAATAGAAATGCCTTTTTTTCATTCTGTTTGTCTATCATGACATGTTCAGTTGTTGTTGTTGTTGTTGTTGTTGTTGTTGTTGTTGATGATGATGTGTTTATTTTGCTGAGTAGCTCCCAAGGAGAAAGATAGGACCCGGAAGGAAACTTGGGTGTTGACATGGAAGTTACCTCCCCTGGGTACCTGGCGCAAGGTGCATGTCTATGCAGCCTAAAATGCAAATAAAGCCATTTCCGTCTCGTTCTTCCTACCAATAATCTTTGCATAAAGCGAACGGGTGAATGTAGTGCCATGTACAGGGAAGTATAAAAATGTTTGAACTGAAATGGAATATATGTGAAGTTTTGCTTACAAGACACCTGAATGAGGTGATGTGTATGTTTGTAGTGATGGTTAGGAAGCTGCAGTTTCAGGCATACTTACCTGGCACAGGCTTAACAGTGATCCGCAAGGCTGTGGGCCCGGGGCGAGACCTTTCCATTGCACATCGGCTTGGTTGACCCCTGCGATCATCCCAAATGTGGACGACTCGGGTGCGCAATTTATAAGTGTGGGGGACTGCGTTCGCGCTCTCCCCTGGAAAAAACAATCAAAAATAGAAATGCCTTTTTTTCATTCTGTTTGTCTATCATGACATGTTCAGTTGTTGTTGTTGTTGTTGTTGTTGTTGTTGTTGTTGATGATGATGTGTTTATTTTGCTGAGTAGCTCCCAAGGAGAAAGATAGGACCCGGAAGGAAACTTGGGTGTTGACATGGAAGTTACCTCCCCTGGGTACCTGGCGCAAGGTGCATGTCTATGCAGCCTAAAATGCAAATAAAGCCATTTCCGTCTCGTTCTTCCTACCAATAATCTTTGCATAAAGCGAACGGGTGAATGTAGTGCCATGTACAGGGAAGTATAAAAATGTTTGAACTGAAATGGAATATATGTGAAGTTTTGCTTACAAGACACCTGAATGAGGTGATGTGTATGTTTGTAGTGATGGTTAGGAAGCTGCAGTTTCAGGCATACTTACCTGGCACAGGCTTAACAGTGATCCGCAAGGCTGTGGGCCCGGGGCGAGACCTTTCCATTGCACATCGGCTTGGTTGACCCCTGCGATCATCCCAAATGTGGACGACTCGGGTGCGCAATTTATAAGTGTGGGGGACTGCGTTCGCGCTCTCCCCTGGAAAAAACAATCAAAAATAGAAATGCCTTTTTTTCATTCTGTTTGTCTATCATGACATGTTCAGTTGTTGTTGTTGTTGTTGTTGTTGTTGTTGTTGTTGATGATGTGTGTTATTTTGCTGAGTAGCTCCCAAGGAGAAAGATAGGACCCGGAAGGAAACTTGGGTGTTGACATGGAAGTTACCTCCCCTGGGTACCTGGCGCAAGGTGCATGTCTATGCAGCCTAAAATGCAAATAAAGCCATTTCCGTCTCGTTCTTCCTACCAATAATCTTTGCATAAAGCGAACGGGTGAATGTAGTGCCATGTACAGGGAAGTATAAAAATGTTTGAACTGAAATGGAATATATGTGAAGTTTTGCTTACAAGACACCTGAATGAGGTGATGTGTATGTTTGTAGTGATGGTTAGGAAGCTGCAGTTTCAGGCATACTTACCTGGCACAGGCTTAACAGTGATCCGCAAGGCTGTGGGCCCGGGGCGAGACCTTTCCATTGCACATCGGCTTGGTTGACCCCTGCGATCATCCCAAATGTGGACGACTCGGGTGCGCAATTTATAAGTGTGGGGGACTGCGTTCGCGCTCTCCCCTGGAAAAAACAATCAAAAATAGAAATGCCTTTTTTTCATTCTGTTTGTCTATCATGACATGTTCAGTTGTTGTTGTTGTTGTTGTTGTTGTTGTTGTTGTTGATGATGATGTGTTTATTTTGCTGAGTAGCTCCCAAGGAGAAAGATAGGACCCGGAAGGAAACTTGGGTGTTGACATGGAAGTTACCTCCCCTGGGTACCTGGCGCAAGGTGCATGTCTATGCAGCCTAAAATGCAAATAAAGCCATTTCCGTCTCGTTCTTCCTACCAATAATCTTTGCATAAAGCGAACGGGTGAATGTAGTGCCATGTACAGGGAAGTATAAAAATGTTTGAACTGAAATGGAATATATGTGAAGTTTTGCTTACAAGACACCTGAATGAGGTGATGTGTATGTTTGTAGTGATGGTTAGGAAGCTGCAGTTTCAGGCATACTTACCTGGCACAGGCTTAACAGTGATCCGCAAGGCTGTGGGCCCGGGGCGAGACCTTTCCATTGCACATCGGCTTGGTTGACCCCTGCGATCATCCCAAATGTGGACGACTCGGGTGCGCAATTTATAAGTGTGGGGGACTGCGTTCGCGCTCTCCCCTGGAAAAAACAATCAAAAATAGAAATGCCTTTTTTTCATTCTGTTTGTCTATCATGACATGTTCAGTTGTTGTTGTTGTTGTTGTTGTTGTTGTTGTTGTTGATGATGATGTGTTTATTTTGCTGAGTAGCTCCCAAGGAGAAAGATAGGACCCGGAAGGAAACTTGGGTGTTGACATGGAAGTTACCTCCCCTGGGTACCTGGCGCAAGGTGCATGTCTATGCAGCCTAAAATGCAAATAAAGCCATTTCCGTCTCGTTCTTCCTACCAATAATCTTTGCATAAAGCGAACGGGTGAATGTAGTGCCATGTACAGGGAAGTATAAAAATGTTTGAACTGAAATGGAATATATGTGAAGTTTTGCTTACAAGACACCTGAATGAGGTGATGTGTATGTTTGTAGTGATGGTTAGGAAGCTGCAGTTTCAGGCATACTTACCTGGCACAGGCTTAACAGTGATCCGCAAGGCTGTGGGCCCGGGGCGAGACCTTTCCATTGCACATCGGCTTGGTTGACCCCTGCGATCATCCCAAATGTGGACGACTCGGGTGCGCAATTTATAAGTGTGGGGGACTGCGTTCGCGCTCTCCCCTGGAAAAAACAATCAAAAATAGAAATGCCTTTTTTTCATTCTGTTTGTCTATCATGACATGTTCAGTTGTTGTTGTTGTTGTTGTTGTTGTTGTTGTTGTTGTTGATGATGATGTGTTTATTTTGCTGAGTAGCTCCCAAGGAGAAAGATAGGACCCGGAAGGAAACTTGGGTGTTGACATGGAAGTTACCTCCCCTGGGTACCTGGCGCAAGGTGCATGTCTATGCAGCCTAAAATGCAAATAAAGCCATTTCCGTCTCGTTCTTCCTACCAATAATCTTTGCATAAAGCGAACGGGTGAATGTAGTGCCATGTACAGGGAAGTATAAAAATGTTTGAACTGAAATGGAATATATGTGAAGTTTTGCTTACAAGACACCTGAATGAGGTGATGTGTATGTTTGTAGTGATGGTTAGGAAGCTGCAGTTTCAGGCATACTTACCTGGCACAGGCTTAACAGTGATCCGCAAGGCTGTGGGCCCGGGGCGAGACCTTTCCATTGCACATCGGCTTGGTTGACCCCTGCGATCATCCCAAATGTGGACGACTCGGGTGCGCAATTTATAAGTGTGGGGGACTGCGTTCGCGCTCTCCCCTGGAAAAAACAATCAAAAATAGAAATGCCTTTTTTTCATTCTGTTTGTCTATCATGACATGTTCAGTTGTTGTTGTTGTTGTTGTTGTTGTTGTTGTTGTTGTTGATGATGTTGTGTTTATTTTGCTGAGTAGCTCCCAAGGAGAAAGATAGGACCCGGAAGGAAACTTGGGTGTTGACATGGAAGTTACCTCCCCTGGGTACCTGGCGCAAGGTGCATGTCTATGCAGCCTAAAATGCAAATAAAGCCATTTCCGTCTCGTTCTTCCTACCAATAATCTTTGCATAAAGCGAACGGGTGAATGTAGTGCCATGTACAGGGAAGTATAAAAATGTTTGAACTGAAATGGAATATATGTGAAGTTTTGCTTACAAGACACCTGAATGAGGTGATGTGTATGTTTGTAGTGATGGTTAGGAAGCTGCAGTTTCAGGCATACTTACCTGGCACAGGCTTAACAGTGATCCGCAAGGCTGTGGGCCCGGGGCGAGACCTTTCCATTGCACATCGGCTTGGTTGACCCCTGCGATCATCCCAAATGTGGACGACTCGGGTGCGCAATTTATAAGTGTGGGGGACTGCGTTCGCGCTCTCCCCTGGAAAAAACAATCAAAAATAGAAATGCCTTTTTTTCATTCTGTTTGTCTATCATGACATGTTCAGTTGTTGTTGTTGTTGTTGTTGTTGTTGTTGTTGTTGATGATGATGTGTTTATTTTGCTGAGTAGCTCCCAAGGAGAAAGATAGGACCCGGAAGGAAACTTGGGTGTTGACATGGAAGTTACCTCCCCTGGGTACCTGGCGCAAGGTGCATGTCTATGCAGCCTAAAATGCAAATAAAGCCATTTCCGTCTCGTTCTTCCTACCAATAATCTTTGCATAAAGCGAACGGGTGAATGTAGTGCCATGTACAGGGAAGTATAAAAATGTTTGAACTGAAATGGAATATATGTGAAGTTTTGCTTACAAGACACCTGAATGAGGTGATGTGTATGTTTGTAGTGATGGTTAGGAAGCTGCAGTTTCAGGCATACTTACCTGGCACAGGCTTAACAGTGATCCGCAAGGCTGTGGGCCCGGGGCGAGACCTTTCCATTGCACATCGGCTTGGTTGACCCCTGCGATCATCCCAAATGTGGACGACTCGGGTGCGCAATTTATAAGTGTGGGGGACTGCGTTCGCGCTCTCCCCTGGAAAAAACAATCAAAAATAGAAATGCCTTTTTTTCATTCTGTTTGTCTATCATGACATGTTCAGTTGTTGTTGTTGTTGTTGTTGTTGTTGTTGTTGTTGTTGATGATGATGTGTTTATTTTGCTGAGTAGCTCCCAAGGAGAAAGATAGGACCCGGAAGGAAACTTGGGTGTTGACATGGAAGTTACCTCCCCTGGGTACCTGGCGCAAGGTGCATGTCTATGCAGCCTAAAATGCAAATAAAGCCATTTCCGTCTCGTTCTTCCTACCAATAATCTTTGCATAAAGCGAACGGGTGAATGTAGTGCCATGTACAGGGAAGTATAAAAATGTTTGAACTGAAATGGAATATATGTGAAGTTTTGCTTACAAGACACCTGAATGAGGTGATGTGTATGTTTGTAGTGATGGTTAGGAAGCTGCAGTTTCAGGCATACTTACCTGGCACAGGCTTAACAGTGATCCGCAAGGCTGTGGGCCCGGGGCGAGACCTTTCCATTGCACATCGGCTTGGTTGACCCCTGCGATCATCCCAAATGTGGACGACTCGGGTGCGCAATTTATAAGTGTGGGGGACTGCGTTCGCGCTCTCCCCTGGAAAAAACAATCAAAAATAGAAATGCCTTTTTTTCATTCTGTTTGTCTATCATGACATGTTCAGTTGTTGTTGTTGTTGTTGTTGTTGTTGTTGTTGTTGTTGATGATGATGTGTTTATTTTGCTGAGTAGCTCCCAAGGAGAAAGATAGGACCCGGAAGGAAACTTGGGTGTTGACATGGAAGTTACCTCCCCTGGGTACCTGGCGCAAGGTGCATGTCTATGCAGCCTAAAATGCAAATAAAGCCATTTCCGTCTCGTTCTTCCTACCAATAATCTTTGCATAAAGCGAACGGGTGAATGTAGTGCCATGTACAGGGAAGTATAAAAATGTTTGAACTGAAATGGAATATATGTGAAGTTTTGCTTACAAGACACCTGAATGAGGTGATGTGTATGTTTGTAGTGATGGTTAGGAAGCTGCAGTTTCAGGCATACTTACCTGGCACAGGCTTAACAGTGATCCGCAAGGCTGTGGGCCCGGGGCGAGACCTTTCCATTGCACATCGGCTTGGTTGACCCCTGCGATCATCCCAAATGTGGACGACTCGGGTGCGCAATTTATAAGTGTGGGGGACTGCGTTCGCGCTCTCCCCTGGAAAAAACAATCAAAAATAGAAATGCCTTTTTTTCATTCTGTTTGTCTATCATGACATGTTCAGTTGTTGTTGTTGTTGTTGTTGTTGTTGTTGTTGTTGATGTGATGTGTTTATTTTGCTGAGTAGCTCCCAAGGAGAAAGATAGGACCCGGAAGGAAACTTGGGTGTTGACATGGAAGTTACCTCCCCTGGGTACCTGGCGCAAGGTGCATGTCTATGCAGCCTAAAATGCAAATAAAGCCATTTCCGTCTCGTTCTTCCTACCAATAATCTTTGCATAAAGCGAACGGGTGAATGTAGTGCCATGTACAGGGAAGTATAAAAATGTTTGAACTGAAATGGAATATATGTGAAGTTTTGCTTACAAGACACCTGAATGAGGTGATGTGTATGTTTGTAGTGATGGTTAGGAAGCTGCAGTTTCAGGCATACTTACCTGGCACAGGCTTAACAGTGATCCGCAAGGCTGTGGGCCCGGGGCGAGACCTTTCCATTGCACATCGGCTTGGTTGACCCCTGCGATCATCCCAAATGTGGACGACTCGGGTGCGCAATTTATAAGTGTGGGGGACTGCGTTCGCGCTCTCCCCTGGAAAAAACAATCAAAAATAGAAATGCCTTTTTTTCATTCTGTTTGTCTATCATGACATGTTCAGTTGTTGTTGTTGTTGTTGTTGTTGTTGTTGTTGTTGTTGTTGATGATGATGTGTTTATTTTGCTGAGTAGCTCCCAAGGAGAAAGATAGGACCCGGAAGGAAACTTGGGTGTTGACATGGAAGTTACCTCCCCTGGGTACCTGGCGCAAGGTGCATGTCTATGCAGCCTAAAATGCAAATAAAGCCATTTCCGTCTCGTTCTTCCTACCAATAATCTTTGCATAAAGCGAACGGGTGAATGTAGTGCCATGTACAGGGAAGTATAAAAATGTTTGAACTGAAATGGAATATATGTGAAGTTTTGCTTACAAGACACCTGAATGAGGTGATGTGTATGTTTGTAGTGATGGTTAGGAAGCTGCAGTTTCAGGCATACTTACCTGGCACAGGCTTAACAGTGATCCGCAAGGCTGTGGGCCCGGGGCGAGACCTTTCCATTGCACATCGGCTTGGTTGACCCCTGCGATCATCCCAAATGTGGACGACTCGGGTGCGCAATTTATAAGTGTGGGGGACTGCGTTCGCGCTCTCCCCTGGAAAAAACAATCAAAAATAGAAATGCCTTTTTTTCATTCTGTTTGTCTATCATGACATGTTCAGTTGTTGTTGTTGTTGTTGTTGTTGTTGTTGTTGTTGTTGATGATGATGTGTTTATTTTGCTGAGTAGCTCCCAAGGAGAAAGATAGGACCCGGAAGGAAACTTGGGTGTTGACATGGAAGTTACCTCCCCTGGGTACCTGGCGCAAGGTGCATGTCTATGCAGCCTAAAATGCAAATAAAGCCATTTCCGTCTCGTTCTTCCTACCAATAATCTTTGCATAAAGCGAACGGGTGAATGTAGTGCCATGTACAGGGAAGTATAAAAATGTTTGAACTGAAATGGAATATATGTGAAGTTTTGCTTACAAGACACCTGAATGAGGTGATGTGTATGTTTGTAGTGATGGTTAGGAAGCTGCAGTTTCAGGCATACTTACCTGGCACAGGCTTAACAGTGATCCGCAAGGCTGTGGGCCCGGGGCGAGACCTTTCCATTGCACATCGGCTTGGTTGACCCCTGCGATCATCCCAAATGTGGACGACTCGGGTGCGCAATTTATAAGTGTGGGGGACTGCGTTCGCGCTCTCCCCTGGAAAAAACAATCAAAAATAGAAATGCCTTTTTTTCATTCTGTTTGTCTATCATGACATGTTCAGTTGTTGTTGTTGTTGTTGTTGTTGTTGTTGTTGTTGTTGTTATGATGATGTGTTTATTTTGCTGAGTAGCTCCCAAGGAGAAAGATAGGACCCGGAAGGAAACTTGGGTGTTGACATGGAAGTTACCTCCCCTGGGTACCTGGCGCAAGGTGCATGTCTATGCAGCCTAAAATGCAAATAAAGCCATTTCCGTCTCGTTCTTCCTACCAATAATCTTTGCATAAAGCGAACGGGTGAATGTAGTGCCATGTACAGGGAAGTATAAAAATGTTTGAACTGAAATGGAATATATGTGAAGTTTTGCTTACAAGACACCTGAATGAGGTGATGTGTATGTTTGTAGTGATGGTTAGGAAGCTGCAGTTTCAGGCATACTTACCTGGCACAGGCTTAACAGTGATCCGCAAGGCTGTGGGCCCGGGGCGAGACCTTTCCATTGCACATCGGCTTGGTTGACCCCTGCGATCATCCCAAATGTGGACGACTCGGGTGCGCAATTTATAAGTGTGGGGGACTGCGTTCGCGCTCTCCCCTGGAAAAAACAATCAAAAATAGAAATGCCTTTTTTTCATTCTGTTTGTCTATCATGACATGTTCAGTTGTTGTTGTTGTTGTTGTTGTTGTTGTTGTTGTTGTTGTTGATGATGATGTGTTTATTTTGCTGAGTAGCTCCCAAGGAGAAAGATAGGACCCGGAAGGAAACTTGGGTGTTGACATGGAAGTTACCTCCCCTGGGTACCTGGCGCAAGGTGCATGTCTATGCAGCCTAAAATGCAAATAAAGCCATTTCCGTCTCGTTCTTCCTACCAATAATCTTTGCATAAAGCGAACGGGTGAATGTAGTGCCATGTACAGGGAAGTATAAAAATGTTTGAACTGAAATGGAATATATGTGAAGTTTTGCTTACAAGACACCTGAATGAGGTGATGTGTATGTTTGTAGTGATGGTTAGGAAGCTGCAGTTTCAGGCATACTTACCTGGCACAGGCTTAACAGTGATCCGCAAGGCTGTGGGCCCGGGGCGAGACCTTTCCATTGCACATCGGCTTGGTTGACCCCTGCGATCATCCCAAATGTGGACGACTCGGGTGCGCAATTTATAAGTGTGGGGGACTGCGTTCGCGCTCTCCCCTGGAAAAAACAATCAAAAATAGAAATGCCTTTTTTTCATTCTGTTTGTCTATCATGACATGTTCAGTTGTTGTTGTTGTTGTTGTTGTTGTTGTTGTTGTTGTTGATGATGATGTGTTTATTTTGCTGAGTAGCTCCCAAGGAGAAAGATAGGACCCGGAAGGAAACTTGGGTGTTGACATGGAAGTTACCTCCCCTGGGTACCTGGCGCAAGGTGCATGTCTATGCAGCCTAAAATGCAAATAAAGCCATTTCCGTCTCGTTCTTCCTACCAATAATCTTTGCATAAAGCGAACGGGTGAATGTAGTGCCATGTACAGGGAAGTATAAAAATGTTTGAACTGAAATGGAATATATGTGAAGTTTTGCTTACAAGACACCTGAATGAGGTGATGTGTATGTTTGTAGTGATGGTTAGGAAGCTGCAGTTTCAGGCATACTTACCTGGCACAGGCTTAACAGTGATCCGCAAGGCTGTGGGCCCGGGGCGAGACCTTTCCATTGCACATCGGCTTGGTTGACCCCTGCGATCATCCCAAATGTGGACGACTCGGGTGCGCAATTTATAAGTGTGGGGGACTGCGTTCGCGCTCTCCCCTGGAAAAAACAATCAAAAATAGAAATGCCTTTTTTTCATTCTGTTTGTCTATCATGACATGTTCAGTTGTTGTTGTTGTTGTTGTTGTTGTTGTTGTTGTTGTTGTTGTGATGATGATGTGTTTATTTTGCTGAGTAGCTCCCAAGGAGAAAGATAGGACCCGGAAGGAAACTTGGGTGTTGACATGGAAGTTACCTCCCCTGGGTACCTGGCGCAAGGTGCATGTCTATGCAGCCTAAAATGCAAATAAAGCCATTTCCGTCTCGTTCTTCCTACCAATAATCTTTGCATAAAGCGAACGGGTGAATGTAGTGCCATGTACAGGGAAGTATAAAAATGTTTGAACTGAAATGGAATATATGTGAAGTTTTGCTTACAAGACACCTGAATGAGGTGATGTGTATGTTTGTAGTGATGGTTAGGAAGCTGCAGTTTCAGGCATACTTACCTGGCACAGGCTTAACAGTGATCCGCAAGGCTGTGGGCCCGGGGCGAGACCTTTCCATTGCACATCGGCTTGGTTGACCCCTGCGATCATCCCAAATGTGGACGACTCGGGTGCGCAATTTATAAGTGTGGGGGACTGCGTTCGCGCTCTCCCCTGGAAAAAACAATCAAAAATAGAAATGCCTTTTTTTCATTCTGTTTGTCTATCATGACATGTTCAGTTGTTGTTGTTGTTGTTGTTGTTGTTGTTGTTGTTGTTGATGATGATGTGTTTATTTTGCTGAGTAGCTCCCAAGGAGAAAGATAGGACCCGGAAGGAAACTTGGGTGTTGACATGGAAGTTACCTCCCCTGGGTACCTGGCGCAAGGTGCATGTCTATGCAGCCTAAAATGCAAATAAAGCCATTTCCGTCTCGTTCTTCCTACCAATAATCTTTGCATAAAGCGAACGGGTGAATGTAGTGCCATGTACAGGGAAGTATAAAAATGTTTGAACTGAAATGGAATATATGTGAAGTTTTGCTTACAAGACACCTGAATGAGGTGATGTGTATGTTTGTAGTGATGGTTAGGAAGCTGCAGTTTCAGGCATACTTACCTGGCACAGGCTTAACAGTGATCCGCAAGGCTGTGGGCCCGGGGCGAGACCTTTCCATTGCACATCGGCTTGGTTGACCCCTGCGATCATCCCAAATGTGGACGACTCGGGTGCGCAATTTATAAGTGTGGGGGACTGCGTTCGCGCTCTCCCCTGGAAAAAACAATCAAAAATAGAAATGCCTTTTTTTCATTCTGTTTGTCTATCATGACATGTTCAGTTGTTGTTGTTGTTGTTGTTGTTGTTGTTGTTGTTGTTGTTGATGATGATGTGTTTATTTTGCTGAGTAGCTCCCAAGGAGAAAGATAGGACCCGGAAGGAAACTTGGGTGTTGACATGGAAGTTACCTCCCCTGGGTACCTGGCGCAAGGTGCATGTCTATGCAGCCTAAAATGCAAATAAAGCCATTTCCGTCTCGTTCTTCCTACCAATAATCTTTGCATAAAGCGAACGGGTGAATGTAGTGCCATGTACAGGGAAGTATAAAAATGTTTGAACTGAAATGGAATATATGTGAAGTTTTGCTTACAAGACACCTGAATGAGGTGATGTGTATGTTTGTAGTGATGGTTAGGAAGCTGCAGTTTCAGGCATACTTACCTGGCACAGGCTTAACAGTGATCCGCAAGGCTGTGGGCCCGGGGCGAGACCTTTCCATTGCACATCGGCTTGGTTGACCCCTGCGATCATCCCAAATGTGGACGACTCGGGTGCGCAATTTATAAGTGTGGGGGACTGCGTTCGCGCTCTCCCCTGGAAAAAACAATCAAAAATAGAAATGCCTTTTTTTCATTCTGTTTGTCTATCATGACATGTTCAGTTGTTGTTGTTGTTGTTGTTGTTGTTGTTGTTGTTGTTGTTGATGATGATGTGTTTATTTTGCTGAGTAGCTCCCAAGGAGAAAGATAGGACCCGGAAGGAAACTTGGGTGTTGACATGGAAGTTACCTCCCCTGGGTACCTGGCGCAAGGTGCATGTCTATGCAGCCTAAAATGCAAATAAAGCCATTTCCGTCTCGTTCTTCCTACCAATAATCTTTGCATAAAGCGAACGGGTGAATGTAGTGCCATGTACAGGGAAGTATAAAAATGTTTGAACTGAAATGGAATATATGTGAAGTTTTGCTTACAAGACACCTGAATGAGGTGATGTGTATGTTTGTAGTGATGGTTAGGAAGCTGCAGTTTCAGGCATACTTACCTGGCACAGGCTTAACAGTGATCCGCAAGGCTGTGGGCCCGGGGCGAGACCTTTCCATTGCACATCGGCTTGGTTGACCCCTGCGATCATCCCAAATGTGGACGACTCGGGTGCGCAATTTATAAGTGTGGGGGACTGCGTTCGCGCTCTCCCCTGGAAAAAACAATCAAAAATAGAAATGCCTTTTTTTCATTCTGTTTGTCTATCATGACATGTTCAGTTGTTGTTGTTGTTGTTGTTGTTGTTGTTGTTGTTGTTGTTGATGATGATGTGTTTATTTTGCTGAGTAGCTCCCAAGGAGAAAGATAGGACCCGGAAGGAAACTTGGGTGTTGACATGGAAGTTACCTCCCCTGGGTACCTGGCGCAAGGTGCATGTCTATGCAGCCTAAAATGCAAATAAAGCCATTTCCGTCTCGTTCTTCCTACCAATAATCTTTGCATAAAGCGAACGGGTGAATGTAGTGCCATGTACAGGGAAGTATAAAAATGTTTGAACTGAAATGGAATATATGTGAAGTTTTGCTTACAAGACACCTGAATGAGGTGATGTGTATGTTTGTAGTGATGGTTAGGAAGCTGCAGTTTCAGGCATACTTACCTGGCACAGGCTTAACAGTGATCCGCAAGGCTGTGGGCCCGGGGCGAGACCTTTCCATTGCACATCGGCTTGGTTGACCCCTGCGATCATCCCAAATGTGGACGACTCGGGTGCGCAATTTATAAGTGTGGGGGACTGCGTTCGCGCTCTCCCCTGGAAAAAACAATCAAAAATAGAAATGCCTTTTTTTCATTCTGTTTGTCTATCATGACATGTTCAGTTGTTGTTGTTGTTGTTGTTGTTGTTGTTGTTGTTGTTGATGATGATGTGTTTATTTTGCTGAGTAGCTCCCAAGGAGAAAGATAGGACCCGGAAGGAAACTTGGGTGTTGACATGGAAGTTACCTCCCCTGGGTACCTGGCGCAAGGTGCATGTCTATGCAGCCTAAAATGCAAATAAAGCCATTTCCGTCTCGTTCTTCCTACCAATAATCTTTGCATAAAGCGAACGGGTGAATGTAGTGCCATGTACAGGGAAGTATAAAAATGTTTGAACTGAAATGGAATATATGTGAAGTTTTGCTTACAAGACACCTGAATGAGGTGATGTGTATGTTTGTAGTGATGGTTAGGAAGCTGCAGTTTCAGGCATACTTACCTGGCACAGGCTTAACAGTGATCCGCAAGGCTGTGGGCCCGGGGCGAGACCTTTCCATTGCACATCGGCTTGGTTGACCCCTGCGATCATCCCAAATGTGGACGACTCGGGTGCGCAATTTATAAGTGTGGGGGACTGCGTTCGCGCTCTCCCCTGGAAAAAACAATCAAAAATAGAAATGCCTTTTTTTCATTCTGTTTGTCTATCATGACATGTTCAGTTGTTGTTGTTGTTGTTGTTGTTGTTGTTGTTGTTGTTGTTGATGATGATGTGTTTATTTTGCTGAGTAGCTCCCAAGGAGAAAGATAGGACCCGGAAGGAAACTTGGGTGTTGACATGGAAGTTACCTCCCCTGGGTACCTGGCGCAAGGTGCATGTCTATGCAGCCTAAAATGCAAATAAAGCCATTTCGCAGCCTAAAATGCAAATAAAGCCATTTCCGTCTCGTTCTTCCTACCAATAATCTTTGCATAAAGCGAACGGGTGAATGTAGTGCCATGTACAGGGAAGTATAAAAATGTTTGAACTGAAATGGAATATATGTGAAGTTTTGCTTACAAGACACCTGAATGAGGTGATGTGTATGTTTGTAGTGATGGTTAGGAAGCTGCAGTTTCAGGCATACTTACCTGGCACAGGCTTAACAGTGATCCGCAAGGCTGTGGGCCCGGGGCGAGACCTTTCCATTGCACATCGGCTTGGTTGACCCCTGCGATCATCCCAAATGTGGACGACTCGGGTGCGCAATTTATAAGTGTGGGGGACTGCGTTCGCGCTCTCCCCTGGAAAAAACAATCAAAAATAGAAATGCCTTTTTTTCATTCTGTTTGTCTATCATGACATGTTCAGTTGTTGTTGTTGTTGTTGTTGTTGTTGTTGTTGTTGTTGATGATGATGTGTTTATTTTGCTGAGTAGCTCCCAAGGAGAAAGATAGGACCCGGAAGGAAACTTGGGTGTTGACATGGAAGTTACCTCCCCTGGGTACCTGGCGCAAGGTGCATGTCTATGCAGCCTAAAATGCAAATAAAGCCATTTCCGTCTCGTTCTTCCTACCAATAATCTTTGCATAAAGCGAACGGGTGAATGTAGTGCCATGTACAGGGAAGTATAAAAATGTTTGAACTGAAATGGAATATATGTGAAGTTTTGCTTACAAGACACCTGAATGAGGTGATGTGTATGTTTGTAGTGATGGTTAGGAAGCTGCAGTTTCAGGCATACTTACCTGGCACAGGCTTAACAGTGATCCGCAAGGCTGTGGGCCCGGGGCGAGACCTTTCCATTGCACATCGGCTTGGTTGACCCCTGCGATCATCCCAAATGTGGACGACTCGGGTGCGCAATTTATAAGTGTGGGGGACTGCGTTCGCGCTCTCCCCTGGAAAAAACAATCAAAAATAGAAATGCCTTTTTTTCATTCTGTTTGTCTATCATGACATGTTCAGTTGTTGTTGTTGTTGTTGTTGTTGTTGTTGTTGTTGTTGATGATGATGTGTTTATTTTGCTGAGTAGCTCCCAAGGAGAAAGATAGGACCCGGAAGGAAACTTGGGTGTTGACATGGAAGTTACCTCCCCTGGGTACCTGGCGCAAGGTGCATGTCTATGCAGCCTAAAATGCAAATAAAGCCATTTCCGTCTCGTTCTTCCTACCAATAATCTTTGCATAAAGCGAACGGGTGAATGTAGTGCCATGTACAGGGAAGTATAAAAATGTTTGAACTGAAATGGAATATATGTGAAGTTTTGCTTACAAGACACCTGAATGAGGTGATGTGTATGTTTGTAGTGATGGTTAGGAAGCTGCAGTTTCAGGCATACTTACCTGGCACAGGCTTAACAGTGATCCGCAAGGCTGTGGGCCCGGGGCGAGACCTTTCCATTGCACATCGGCTTGGTTGACCCCTGCGATCATCCCAAATGTGGACGACTCGGGTGCGCAATTTATAAGTGTGGGGGACTGCGTTCGCGCTCTCCCCTGGAAAAAACAATCAAAAATAGAAATGCCTTTTTTTCATTCTGTTTGTCTATCATGACATGTTCAGTTGTTGTTGTTGTTGTTGTTGTTGTTGTTGTTGTTGTTGTATGATGTGTGATTTTGCTGAGTAGCTCCCAAGGAGAAAGATAGGACCCGGAAGGAAACTTGGGTGTTGACATGGAAGTTACCTCCCCTGGGTACCTGGCGCAAGGTGCATGTCTATGCAGCCTAAAATGCAAATAAAGCCATTTCCGTCTCGTTCTTCCTACCAATAATCTTTGCATAAAGCGAACGGGTGAATGTAGTGCCATGTACAGGGAAGTATAAAAATGTTTGAACTGAAATGGAATATATGTGAAGTTTTGCTTACAAGACACCTGAATGAGGTGATGTGTATGTTTGTAGTGATGGTTAGGAAGCTGCAGTTTCAGGCATACTTACCTGGCACAGGCTTAACAGTGATCCGCAAGGCTGTGGGCCCGGGGCGAGACCTTTCCATTGCACATCGGCTTGGTTGACCCCTGCGATCATCCCAAATGTGGACGACTCGGGTGCGCAATTTATAAGTGTGGGGGACTGCGTTCGCGCTCTCCCCTGGAAAAAACAATCAAAAATAGAAATGCCTTTTTTTCATTCTGTTTGTCTATCATGACATGTTCAGTTGTTGTTGTTGTTGTTGTTGTTGTTGTTGTTGTTGTTGATGATGATGTGTTTATTTTGCTGAGTAGCTCCCAAGGAGAAAGATAGGACCCGGAAGGAAACTTGGGTGTTGACATGGAAGTTACCTCCCCTGGGTACCTGGCGCAAGGTGCATGTCTATGCAGCCTAAAATGCAAATAAAGCCATTTCCGTCTCGTTCTTCCTACCAATAATCTTTGCATAAAGCGAACGGGTGAATGTAGTGCCATGTACAGGGAAGTATAAAAATGTTTGAACTGAAATGGAATATATGTGAAGTTTTGCTTACAAGACACCTGAATGAGGTGATGTGTATGTTTGTAGTGATGGTTAGGAAGCTGCAGTTTCAGGCATACTTACCTGGCACAGGCTTAACAGTGATCCGCAAGGCTGTGGGCCCGGGGCGAGACCTTTCCATTGCACATCGGCTTGGTTGACCCCTGCGATCATCCCAAATGTGGACGACTCGGGTGCGCAATTTATAAGTGTGGGGGACTGCGTTCGCGCTCTCCCCTGGAAAAAACAATCAAAAATAGAAATGCCTTTTTTTCATTCTGTTTGTCTATCATGACATGTTCAGTTGTTGTTGTTGTTGTTGTTGTTGTTGTTGTTGTTGTTGATGATGATGTGTTTATTTTGCTGAGTAGCTCCCAAGGAGAAAGATAGGACCCGGAAGGAAACTTGGGTGTTGACATGGAAGTTACCTCCCCTGGGTACCTGGCGCAAGGTGCATGTCTATGCAGCCTAAAATGCAAATAAAGCCATTTCCGTCTCGTTCTTCCTACCAATAATCTTTGCATAAAGCGAACGGGTGAATGTAGTGCCATGTACAGGGAAGTATAAAAATGTTTGAACTGAAATGGAATATATGTGAAGTTTTGCTTACAAGACACCTGAATGAGGTGATGTGTATGTTTGTAGTGATGGTTAGGAAGCTGCAGTTTCAGGCATACTTACCTGGCACAGGCTTAACAGTGATCCGCAAGGCTGTGGGCCCGGGGCGAGACCTTTCCATTGCACATCGGCTTGGTTGACCCCTGCGATCATCCCAAATGTGGACGACTCGGGTGCGCAATTTATAAGTGTGGGGGACTGCGTTCGCGCTCTCCCCTGGAAAAAACAATCAAAAATAGAAATGCCTTTTTTTCATTCTGTTTGTCTATCATGACATGTTCAGTTGTTGTTGTTGTTGTTGTTGTTGTTGTTGTTGTTGTTGTCCCAAGGAGAAAGATAGGACCCGGAAGGAAACTTGGGTGTTGACATGGAAGTTACCTCCCCTGGGTACCTGGCGCAAGGTGCATGTCTATGCAGCCTAAAATGCAAATAAAGCCATTTCCGTCTCGTTCTTCCTACCAATAATCTTTGCATAAAGCGAACGGGTGAATGTAGTGCCATGTACAGGGAAGTATAAAAATGTTTGAACTGAAATGGAATATATGTGAAGTTTTGCTTACAAGACACCTGAATGAGGTGATGTGTATGTTTGTAGTGATGGTTAGGAAGCTGCAGTTTCAGGCATACTTACCTGGCACAGGCTTAACAGTGATCCGCAAGGCTGTGGGCCCGGGGCGAGACCTTTCCATTGCACATCGGCTTGGTTGACCCCTGCGATCATCCCAAATGTGGACGACTCGGGTGCGCAATTTATAAGTGTGGGGGACTGCGTTCGCGCTCTCCCCTGGAAAAAACAATCAAAAATAGAAATGCCTTTTTTTCATTCTGTTTGTCTATCATGACATGTTCAGTTGTTGTTGTTGTTGTTGTTGTTGTTGTTGTTGTTGTTGATGATGATGTGTTTATTTTGCTGAGTAGCTCCCAAGGAGAAAGATAGGACCCGGAAGGAAACTTGGGTGTTGACATGGAAGTTACCTCCCCTGGGTACCTGGCGCAAGGTGCATGTCTATGCAGCCTAAAATGCAAATAAAGCCATTTCCGTCTCGTTCTTCCTACCAATAATCTTTGCATAAAGCGAACGGGTGAATGTAGTGCCATGTACAGGGAAGTATAAAAATGTTTGAACTGAAATGGAATATATGTGAAGTTTTGCTTACAAGACACCTGAATGAGGTGATGTGTATGTTTGTAGTGATGGTTAGGAAGCTGCAGTTTCAGGCATACTTACCTGGCACAGGCTTAACAGTGATCCGCAAGGCTGTGGGCCCGGGGCGAGACCTTTCCATTGCACATCGGCTTGGTTGACCCCTGCGATCATCCCAAATGTGGACGACTCGGGTGCGCAATTTATAAGTGTGGGGGACTGCGTTCGCGCTCTCCCCTGGAAAAAACAATCAAAAATAGAAATGCCTTTTTTTCATTCTGTTTGTCTATCATGACATGTTCAGTTGTTGTTGTTGTTGTTGTTGTTGTTGTTGTTGTATGATGATGTGTTTATTTTGCTGAGTAGCTCCCAAGGAGAAAGATAGGACCCGGAAGGAAACTTGGGTGTTGACATGGAAGTTACCTCCCCTGGGTACCTGGCGCAAGGTGCATGTCTATGCAGCCTAAAATGCAAATAAAGCCATTTCCGTCTCGTTCTTCCTACCAATAATCTTTGCATAAAGCGAACGGGTGAATGTAGTGCCATGTACAGGGAAGTATAAAAATGTTTGAACTGAAATGGAATATATGTGAAGTTTTGCTTACAAGACACCTGAATGAGGTGATGTGTATGTTTGTAGTGATGGTTAGGAAGCTGCAGTTTCAGGCATACTTACCTGGCACAGGCTTAACAGTGATCCGCAAGGCTGTGGGCCCGGGGCGAGACCTTTCCATTGCACATCGGCTTGGTTGACCCCTGCGATCATCCCAAATGTGGACGACTCGGGTGCGCAATTTATAAGTGTGGGGGACTGCGTTCGCGCTCTCCCCTGGAAAAAACAATCAAAAATAGAAATGCCTTTTTTTCATTCTGTTTGTCTATCATGACATGTTCAGTTGTTGTTGTTGTTGTTGTTGTTGTTGTTGTTGTTGTTGATGATGATGTGTTTATTTTGCTGAGTAGCTCCCAAGGAGAAAGATAGGACCCGGAAGGAAACTTGGGTGTTGACATGGAAGTTACCTCCCCTGGGTACCTGGCGCAAGGTGCATGTCTATGCAGCCTAAAATGCAAATAAAGCCATTTCCGTCTCGTTCTTCCTACCAATAATCTTTGCATAAAGCGAACGGGTGAATGTAGTGCCATGTACAGGGAAGTATAAAAATGTTTGAACTGAAATGGAATATATGTGAAGTTGAAGTTTTGCTTACAAGACACCTGAATGAGGTGATGTGTATGTTTGTAGTGATGGTTAGGAAGCTGCAGTTTCAGGCATACTTACCTGGCACAGGCTTAACAGTGATCCGCAAGGCTGTGGGCCCGGGGCGAGACCTTTCCATTGCACATCGGCTTGGTTGACCCCTGCGATCATCCCAAATGTGGACGACTCGGGTGCGCAATTTATAAGTGTGGGGGACTGCGTTCGCGCTCTCCCCTGGAAAAAACAATCAAAAATAGAAATGCCTTTTTTTCATTCTGTTTGTCTATCATGACATGTTCAGTTGTTGTTGTTGTTGTTGTTGTTGTTGTTGTTGTTGTTGTTGTTGATGATGATGTGTTTATTTTGCTGAGTAGCTCCCAAGGAGAAAGATAGGACCCGGAAGGAAACTTGGGTGTTGACATGGAAGTTACCTCCCCTGGGTACCTGGCGCAAGGTGCATGTCTATGCAGCCTAAAATGCAAATAAAGCCATTTCCGTCTCGTTCTTCCTACCAATAATCTTTGCATAAAGCGAACGGGTGAATGTAGTGCCATGTACAGGGAAGTATAAAAATGTTTGAACTGAAATGGAATATATGTGAAGTTTTGCTTACAAGACACCTGAATGAGGTGATGTGTATGTTTGTAGTGATGGTTAGGAAGCTGCAGTTTCAGGCATACTTACCTGGCACAGGCTTAACAGTGATCCGCAAGGCTGTGGGCCCGGGGCGAGACCTTTCCATTGCACATCGGCTTGGTTGACCCCTGCGATCATCCCAAATGTGGACGACTCGGGTGCGCAATTTATAAGTGTGGGGGACTGCGTTCGCGCTCTCCCCTGGAAAAAACAATCAAAAATAGAAATGCCTTTTTTTCATTCTGTTTGTCTATCATGACATGTTCAGTTGTTGTTGTTGTTGTTGTTGTTGTTGTTGTTGTTGTTGTTGATGATGTGTTTATTTTGCTGAGTAGCTCCCAAGGAGAAAGATAGGACCCGGAAGGAAACTTGGGTGTTGACATGGAAGTTACCTCCCCTGGGTACCTGGCGCAAGGTGCATGTCTATGCAGCCTAAAATGCAAATAAAGCCATTTCCGTCTCGTTCTTCCTACCAATAATCTTTGCATAAAGCGAACGGGTGAATGTAGTGCCATGTACAGGGAAGTATAAAAATGTTTGAACTGAAATGGAATATATGTGAAGTTTTGCTTACAAGACACCTGAATGAGGTGATGTGTATGTTTGTAGTGATGGTTAGGAAGCTGCAGTTTCAGGCATACTTACCTGGCACAGGCTTAACAGTGATCCGCAAGGCTGTGGGCCCGGGGCGAGACCTTTCCATTGCACATCGGCTTGGTTGACCCCTGCGATCATCCCAAATGTGGACGACTCGGGTGCGCAATTTATAAGTGTGGGGGACTGCGTTCGCGCTCTCCCCTGGAAAAAACAATCAAAAATAGAAATGCCTTTTTTTCATTCTGTTTGTCTATCATGACATGTTCAGTTGTTGTTGTTGTTGTTGTTGTTGTTGTTGTTGTTGTTATGATGTGTGTTATTTTGCTGAGTAGCTCCCAAGGAGAAAGATAGGACCCGGAAGGAAACTTGGGTGTTGACATGGAAGTTACCTCCCCTGGGTACCTGGCGCAAGGTGCATGTCTATGCAGCCTAAAATGCAAATAAAGCCATTTCCGTCTCGTTCTTCCTACCAATAATCTTTGCATAAAGCGAACGGGTGAATGTAGTGCCATGTACAGGGAAGTATAAAAATGTTTGAACTGAAATGGAATATATGTGAAGTTTTGCTTACAAGACACCTGAATGAGGTGATGTGTATGTTTGTAGTGATGGTTAGGAAGCTGCAGTTTCAGGCATACTTACCTGGCACAGGCTTAACAGTGATCCGCAAGGCTGTGGGCCCGGGGCGAGACCTTTCCATTGCACATCGGCTTGGTTGACCCCTGCGATCATCCCAAATGTGGACGACTCGGGTGCGCAATTTATAAGTGTGGGGGACTGCGTTCGCGCTCTCCCCTGGAAAAAACAATCAAAAAAAACAATCAAAAATAGAAATGCCTTTTTTTCATTCTGTTTGTCTATCATGACATGTTCAGTTGTTGTTGTTGTTGTTGTTGTTGTTGTTGTTGTTGTTGTTGATGATGATGTGTTTATTTTGCTGAGTAGCTCCCAAGGAGAAAGATAGGACCCGGAAGGAAACTTGGGTGTTGACATGGAAGTTACCTCCCCTGGGTACCTGGCGCAAGGTGCATGTCTATGCAGCCTAAAATGCAAATAAAGCCATTTCCGTCTCGTTCTTCCTACCAATAATCTTTGCATAAAGCGAACGGGTGAATGTAGTGCCATGTACAGGGAAGTATAAAAATGTTTGAACTGAAATGGAATATATGTGAAGTTTTGCTTACAAGACACCTGAATGAGGTGATGTGTATGTTTGTAGTGATGGTTAGGAAGCTGCAGTTTCAGGCATACTTACCTGGCACAGGCTTAACAGTGATCCGCAAGGCTGTGGGCCCGGGGCGAGACCTTTCCATTGCACATCGGCTTGGTTGACCCCTGCGATCATCCCAAATGTGGACGACTCGGGTGCGCAATTTATAAGTGTGGGGGACTGCGTTCGCGCTCTCCCCTGGAAAAAACAATCAAAAATAGAAATGCCTTTTTTTCATTCTGTTTGTCTATCATGACATGTTCAGTTGTTGTTGTTGTTGTTGTTGTTGTTGTTGTTGTTGTTGTTGATGATGATGTGTTTATTTTGCTGAGTAGCTCCCAAGGAGAAAGATAGGACCCGGAAGGAAACTTGGGTGTTGACATGGAAGTTACCTCCCCTGGGTACCTGGCGCAAGGTGCATGTCTATGCAGCCTAAAATGCAAATAAAGCCATTTCCGTCTCGTTCTTCCTACCAATAATCTTTGCATAAAGCGAACGGGTGAATGTAGTGCCATGTACAGGGAAGTATAAAAATGTTTGAACTGAAATGGAATATATGTGAAGTTTTGCTTACAAGACACCTGAATGAGGTGATGTGTATGTTTGTAGTGATGGTTAGGAAGCTGCAGTTTCAGGCATACTTACCTGGCACAGGCTTAACAGTGATCCGCAAGGCTGTGGGCCCGGGGCGAGACCTTTCCATTGCACATCGGCTTGGTTGACCCCTGCGATCATCCCAAATGTGGACGACTCGGGTGCGCAATTTATAAGTGTGGGGGACTGCGTTCGCGCTCTCCCCTGGAAAAAACAATCAAAAATAGAAATGCCTTTTTTTCATTCTGTTTGTCTATCATGACATGTTCAGTTGTTGTTGTTGTTGTTGTTGTTGTTGTTGTTGTTGTGTTTATTTTGCTGAGTAGCTCCCAAGGAGAAAGATAGGACCCGGAAGGAAACTTGGGTGTTGACATGGAAGTTACCTCCCCTGGGTACCTGGCGCAAGGTGCATGTCTATGCAGCCTAAAATGCAAATAAAGCCATTTCCGTCTCGTTCTTCCTACCAATAATCTTTGCATAAAGCGAACGGGTGAATGTAGTGCCATGTACAGGGAAGTATAAAAATGTTTGAACTGAAATGGAATATATGTGAAGTTTTGCTTACAAGACACCTGAATGAGGTGATGTGTATGTTTGTAGTGATGGTTAGGAAAAGCTGCAGTTTCAGGCATACTTACCTGGCACAGGCTTAACAGTGATCCGCAAGGCTGTGGGCCCGGGGCGAGACCTTTCCATTGCACATCGGCTTGGTTGACCCCTGCGATCATCCCAAATGTGGACGACTCGGGTGCGCAATTTATAAGTGTGGGGGACTGCGTTCGCGCTCTCCCCTGGAAAAAACAATCAAAAATAGAAATGCCTTTTTTTCATTCTGTTTGTCTATCATGACATGTTCAGTTGTTGTTGTTGTTGTTGTTGTTGTTGTTGTTGTTGTGTTTGATTTTGCTGAGTAGCTCCCAAGGAGAAAGATAGGACCCGGAAGGAAACTTGGGTGTTGACATGGAAGTTACCTCCCCTGGGTACCTGGCGCAAGGTGCATGTCTATGCAGCCTAAAATGCAAATAAAGCCATTTCCGTCTCGTTCTTCCTACCAATAATCTTTGCATAAAGCGAACGGGTGAATGTAGTGCCATGTACAGGGAAGTATAAAAATGTTTGAACTGAAATGGAATATATGTGAAGTTTTGCTTACAAGACACCTGAATGAGGTGATGTGTATGTTTGTAGTGATGGTTAGGAAGCTGCAGTTTCAGGCATACTTACCTGGCACAGGCTTAACAGTGATCCGCAAGGCTGTGGGCCCGGGGCGAGACCTTTCCATTGCACATCGGCTTGGTTGACCCCTGCGATCATCCCAAATGTGGACGACTCGGGTGCGCAATTTATAAGTGTGGGGGACTGCGTTCGCGCTCTCCCCTGGAAAAAACAATCAAAAATAGAAATGCCTTTTTTTCATTCTGTTTGTCTATCATGACATGTTCAGTTGTTGTTGTTGTTGTTGTTGTTGTTGTTGTTGTTGTTGTTGATGATGATGTGTTTATTTTGCTGAGTAGCTCCCAAGGAGAAAGATAGGACCCGGAAGGAAACTTGGGTGTTGACATGGAAGTTACCTCCCCTGGGTACCTGGCGCAAGGTGCATGTCTATGCAGCCTAAAATGCAAATAAAGCCATTTCCGTCTCGTTCTTCCTACCAATAATCTTTGCATAAAGCGAACGGGTGAATGTAGTGCCATGTACAGGGAAGTATAAAAATGTTTGAACTGAAATGGAATATATGTGAAGTTTTGCTTACAAGACACCTGAATGAGGTGATGTGTATGTTTGTAGTGATGGTTAGGAAGCTGCAGTTTCAGGCATACTTACCTGGCACAGGCTTAACAGTGATCCGCAAGGCTGTGGGCCCGGGGCGAGACCTTTCCATTGCACATCGGCTTGGTTGACCCCTGCGATCATCCCAAATGTGGACGACTCGGGTGCGCAATTTATAAGTGTGGGGGACTGCGTTCGCGCTCTCCCCTGGAAAAAACAATCAAAAATAGAAATGCCTTTTTTTCATTCTGTTTGTCTATCATGACATGTTCAGTTGTTGTTGTTGTTGTTGTTGTTGTTGTTGTTGTTGTTGTTGATGATGATGTGTTTATTTTGCTGAGTAGCTCCCAAGGAGAAAGATAGGACCCGGAAGGAAACTTGGGTGTTGACATGGAAGTTACCTCCCCTGGGTACCTGGCGCAAGGTGCATGTCTATGCAGCCTAAAATGCAAATAAAGCCATTTCCGTCTCGTTCTTCCTACCAATAATCTTTGCATAAAGCGAACGGGTGAATGTAGTGCCATGTACAGGGAAGTATAAAAATGTTTGAACTGAAATGGAATATATGTGAAGTTTTGCTTACAAGACACCTGAATGAGGTGATGTGTATGTTTGTAGTGATGGTTAGGAAGCTGCAGTTTCAGGCATACTTACCTGGCACAGGCTTAACAGTGATCCGCAAGGCTGTGGGCCCGGGGCGAGACCTTTCCATTGCACATCGGCTTGGTTGACCCCTGCGATCATCCCAAATGTGGACGACTCGGGTGCGCAATTTATAAGTGTGGGGGACTGCGTTCGCGCTCTCCCCTGGAAAAAACAATCAAAAATAGAAATGCCTTTTTTTCATTCTGTTTGTCTATCATGACATGTTCAGTTGTTGTTGTTGTTGTTGTTGTTGTTGTTGTTGTTGTGTTTATTTTGCTGAGTAGCTCCCAAGGAGAAAGATAGGACCCGGAAGGAAACTTGGGTGTTGACATGGAAGTTACCTCCCCTGGGTACCTGGCGCAAGGTGCATGTCTATGCAGCCTAAAATGCAAATAAAGCCATTTCCGTCTCGTTCTTCCTACCAATAATCTTTGCATAAAGCGAACGGGTGAATGTAGTGCCATGTACAGGGAAGTATAAAAATGTTTGAACTGAAATGGAATATATGTGAAGTTTTGCTTACAAGACACCTGAATGAGGTGATGTGTATGTTTGTAGTGATGGTTAGGAAGCTGCAGTTTCAGGCATACTTACCTGGCACAGGCTTAACAGTGATCCGCAAGGCTGTGGGCCCGGGGCGAGACCTTTCCATTGCACATCGGCTTGGTTGACCCCTGCGATCATCCCAAATGTGGACGACTCGGGTGCGCAATTTATAAGTGTGGGGGACTGCGTTCGCGCTCTCCCCTGGAAAAAACAATCAAAAATAGAAATGCCTTTTTTTCATTCTGTTTGTCTATCATGACATGTTCAGTTGTTGTTGTTGTTGTTGTTGTTGTTGTTGTTGTTGTGTTGTGATTTTGCTGAGTAGCTCCCAAGGAGAAAGATAGGACCCGGAAGGAAACTTGGGTGTTGACATGGAAGTTACCTCCCCTGGGTACCTGGCGCAAGGTGCATGTCTATGCAGCCTAAAATGCAAATAAAGCCATTTCCGTCTCGTTCTTCCTACCAATAATCTTTGCATAAAGCGAACGGGTGAATGTAGTGCCATGTACAGGGAAGTATAAAAATGTTTGAACTGAAATGGAATATATGTGAAGTTTTGCTTACAAGACACCTGAATGAGGTGATGTGTATGTTTGTAGTGATGGTTAGGAAGCTGCAGTTTCAGGCATACTTACCTGGCACAGGCTTAACAGTGATCCGCAAGGCTGTGGGCCCGGGGCGAGACCTTTCCATTGCACATCGGCTTGGTTGACCCCTGCGATCATCCCAAATGTGGACGACTCGGGTGCGCAATTTATAAGTGTGGGGGACTGCGTTCGCGCTCTCCCCTGGAAAAAACAATCAAAAATAGAAATGCCTTTTTTTCATTCTGTTTGTCTATCATGACATGTTCAGTTGTTGTTGTTGTTGTTGTTGTTGTTGTTGTTGTTGATGATGATGTGTTTATTTTGCTGAGTAGCTCCCAAGGAGAAAGATAGGACCCGGAAGGAAACTTGGGTGTTGACATGGAAGTTACCTCCCCTGGGTACCTGGCGCAAGGTGCATGTCTATGCAGCCTAAAATGCAAATAAAGCCATTTCCGTCTCGTTCTTCCTACCAATAATCTTTGCATAAAGCGAACGGGTGAATGTAGTGCCATGTACAGGGAAGTATAAAAATGTTTGAACTGAAATGGAATATATGTGAAGTTTTGCTTACAAGACACCTGAATGAGGTGATGTGTATGTTTGTAGTGATGGTTAGGAAGCTGCAGTTTCAGGCATACTTACCTGGCACAGGCTTAACAGTGATCCGCAAGGCTGTGGGCCCGGGGCGAGACCTTTCCATTGCACATCGGCTTGGTTGACCCCTGCGATCATCCCAAATGTGGACGACTCGGGTGCGCAATTTATAAGTGTGGGGGACTGCGTTCGCGCTCTCCCCTGGAAAAAACAATCAAAAATAGAAATGCCTTTTTTTCATTCTGTTTGTCTATCATGACATGTTCAGTTGTTGTTGTTGTTGTTGTTGTTGTTGTTGTTGTTGTGTTTATTTTGCTGAGTAGCTCCCAAGGAGAAAGATAGGACCCGGAAGGAAACTTGGGTGTTGACATGGAAGTTACCTCCCCTGGGTACCTGGCGCAAGGTGCATGTCTATGCAGCCTAAAATGCAAATAAAGCCATTTCCGTCTCGTTCTTCCTACCAATAATCTTTGCATAAAGCGAACGGGTGAATGTAGTGCCATGTACAGGGAAGTATAAAAATGTTTGAACTGAAATGGAATATATGTGAAGTTTTGCTTACAAGACACCTGAATGAGGTGATGTGTATGTTTGTAGTGATGGTTAGGAAGCTGCAGTTTCAGGCATACTTACCTGGCACAGGCTTAACAGTGATCCGCAAGGCTGTGGGCCCGGGGCGAGACCTTTCCATTGCACATCGGCTTGGTTGACCCCTGCGATCATCCCAAATGTGGACGACTCGGGTGCGCAATTTATAAGTGTGGGGGACTGCGTTCGCGCTCTCCCCTGGAAAAAACAATCAAAAATAGAAATGCCTTTTTTTCATTCTGTTTGTCTATCATGACATGTTCAGTTGTTGTTGTTGTTGTTGTTGTTGTTGTTGTTGTTGTGTTTATTTTGCTGAGTAGCTCCCAAGGAGAAAGATAGGACCCGGAAGGAAACTTGGGTGTTGACATGGAAGTTACCTCCCCTGGGTACCTGGCGCAAGGTGCATGTCTATGCAGCCTAAAATGCAAATAAAGCCATTTCCGTCTCGTTCTTCCTACCAATAATCTTTGCATAAAGCGAACGGGTGAATGTAGTGCCATGTACAGGGAAGTATAAAAATGTTTGAACTGAAATGGAATATATGTGAAGTTTTGCTTACAAGACACCTGAATGAGGTGATGTGTATGTTTGTAGTGATGGTTAGGAAGCTGCAGTTTCAGGCATACTTACCTGGCACAGGCTTAACAGTGATCCGCAAGGCTGTGGGCCCGGGGCGAGACCTTTCCATTGCACATCGGCTTGGTTGACCCCTGCGATCATCCCAAATGTGGACGACTCGGGTGCGCAATTTATAAGTGTGGGGGACTGCGTTCGCGCTCTCCCCTGGAAAAAACAATCAAAAATAGAAATGCCTTTTTTTCATTCTGTTTGTCTATCATGACATGTTCAGTTGTTGTTGTTGTTGTTGTTGTTGTTGTTGTTGTTGTGTTTATTTTGCTGAGTAGCTCCCAAGGAGAAAGATAGGACCCGGAAGGAAACTTGGGTGTTGACATGGAAGTTACCTCCCCTGGGTACCTGGCGCAAGGTGCATGTCTATGCAGCCTAAAATGCAAATAAAGCCATTTCCGTCTCGTTCTTCCTACCAATAATCTTTGCATAAAGCGAACGGGTGAATGTAGTGCCATGTACAGGGAAGTATAAAAATGTTTGAACTGAAATGGAATATATGTGAAGTTTTGCTTACAAGACACCTGAATGAGGTGATGTGTATGTTTGTAGTGATGGTTAGGAAGCTGCAGTTTCAGGCATACTTACCTGGCACAGGCTTAACAGTGATCCGCAAGGCTGTGGGCCCGGGGCGAGACCTTTCCATTGCACATCGGCTTGGTTGACCCCTGCGATCATCCCAAATGTGGACGACTCGGGTGCGCAATTTATAAGTGTGGGGGACTGCGTTCGCGCTCTCCCCTGGAAAAAACAATCAAAAATAGAAATGCCTTTTTTTCATTCTGTTTGTCTATCATGACATGTTCAGTTGTTGTTGTTGTTGTTGTTGTTGTTGTTGTTGTGTTTGATTTTGCTGAGTAGCTCCCAAGGAGAAAGATAGGACCCGGAAGGAAACTTGGGTGTTGACATGGAAGTTACCTCCCCTGGGTACCTGGCGCAAGGTGCATGTCTATGCAGCCTAAAATGCAAATAAAGCCATTTCCGTCTCGTTCTTCCTACCAATAATCTTTGCATAAAGCGAACGGGTGAATGTAGTGCCATGTACAGGGAAGTATAAAAATGTTTGAACTGAAATGGAATATATGTGAAGTTTTGCTTACAAGACACCTGAATGAGGTGATGTGTATGTTTGTAGTGATGGTTAGGAAGCTGCAGTTTCAGGCATACTTACCTGGCACAGGCTTAACAGTGATCCGCAAGGCTGTGGGCCCGGGGCGAGACCTTTCCATTGCACATCGGCTTGGTTGACCCCTGCGATCATCCCAAATGTGGACGACTCGGGTGCGCAATTTATAAGTGTGGGGGACTGCGTTCGCGCTCTCCCCTGGAAAAAACAATCAAAAATAGAAATGCCTTTTTTTCATTCTGTTTGTCTATCATGACATGTTCAGTTGTTGTTGTTGTTGTTGTTGTTGTTGTTGTTGTTGTGTTTATTTTGCTGAGTAGCTCCCAAGGAGAAAGATAGGACCCGGAAGGAAACTTGGGTGTTGACATGGAAGTTACCTCCCCTGGGTACCTGGCGCAAGGTGCATGTCTATGCAGCCTAAAATGCAAATAAAGCCATTTCCGTCTCGTTCTTCCTACCAATAATCTTTGCATAAAGCGAACGGGTGAATGTAGTGCCATGTACAGGGAAGTATAAAAATGTTTGAACTGAAATGGAATATATGTGAAGTTTTGCTTACAAGACACCTGAATGAGGTGATGTGTATGTTTGTAGTGATGGTTAGGAAGCTGCAGTTTCAGGCATACTTACCTGGCACAGGCTTAACAGTGATCCGCAAGGCTGTGGGCCCGGGGCGAGACCTTTCCATTGCACATCGGCTTGGTTGACCCCTGCGATCATCCCAAATGTGGACGACTCGGGTGCGCAATTTATAAGTGTGGGGGACTGCGTTCGCGCTCTCCCCTGGAAAAAACAATCAAAAATAGAAATGCCTTTTTTTCATTCTGTTTGTCTATCATGACATGTTCAGTTGTTGTTGTTGTTGTTGTTGTTGTTGTTGTTGTTGTGTTTATTTTGCTGAGTAGCTCCCAAGGAGAAAGATAGGACCCGGAAGGAAACTTGGGTGTTGACATGGAAGTTACCTCCCCTGGGTACCTGGCGCAAGGTGCATGTCTATGCAGCCTAAAATGCAAATAAAGCCATTTCCGTCTCGTTCTTCCTACCAATAATCTTTGCATAAAGCGAACGGGTGAATGTAGTGCCATGTACAGGGAAGTATAAAAATGTTTGAACTGAAATGGAATATATGTGAAGTTTTGCTTACAAGACACCTGAATGAGGTGATGTGTATGTTTGTAGTGATGGTTAGGAAGCTGCAGTTTCAGGCATACTTACCTGGCACAGGCTTAACAGTGATCCGCAAGGCTGTGGGCCCGGGGCGAGACCTTTCCATTGCACATCGGCTTGGTTGACCCCTGCGATCATCCCAAATGTGGACGACTCGGGTGCGCAATTTATAAGTGTGGGGGACTGCGTTCGCGCTCTCCCCTGGAAAAAACAATCAAAAATAGAAATGCCTTTTTTTCATTCTGTTTGTCTATCATGACATGTTCAGTTGTTGTTGTTGTTGTTGTTGTTGTTGTTGTTGTTGTTGTGTTTATTTTGCTGAGTAGCTCCCAAGGAGAAAGATAGGACCCGGAAGGAAACTTGGGTGTTGACATGGAAGTTACCTCCCCTGGGTACCTGGCGCAAGGTGCATGTCTATGCAGCCTAAAATGCAAATAAAGCCATTTCCGTCTCGTTCTTCCTACCAATAATCTTTGCATAAAGCGAACGGGTGAATGTAGTGCCATGTACAGGGAAGTATAAAAATGTTTGAACTGAAATGGAATATATGTGAAGTTTTGCTTACAAGACACCTGAATGAGGTGATGTGTATGTTTGTAGTGATGGTTAGGAAGCTGCAGTTTCAGGCATACTTACCTGGCACAGGCTTAACAGTGATCCGCAAGGCTGTGGGCCCGGGGCGAGACCTTTCCATTGCACATCGGCTTGGTTGACCCCTGCGATCATCCCAAATGTGGACGACTCGGGTGCGCAATTTATAAGTGTGGGGGACTGCGTTCGCGCTCTCCCCTGGAAAAAACAATCAAAAATAGAAATGCCTTTTTTTCATTCTGTTTGTCTATCATGACATGTTCAGTTGTTGTTGTTGTTGTTGTTGTTGTTGTTGTTGTTGTGTTTATTTTGCTGAGTAGCTCCCAAGGAGAAAGATAGGACCCGGAAGGAAACTTGGGTGTTGACATGGAAGTTACCTCCCCTGGGTACCTGGCGCAAGGTGCATGTCTATGCAGCCTAAAATGCAAATAAAGCCATTTCCGTCTCGTTCTTCCTACCAATAATCTTTGCATAAAGCGAACGGGTGAATGTAGTGCCATGTACAGGGAAGTATAAAAATGTTTGAACTGAAATGGAATATATGTGAAGTTTTGCTTACAAGACACCTGAATGAGGTGATGTGTATGTTTGTAGTGATGGTTAGGAAGCTGCAGTTTCAGGCATACTTACCTGGCACAGGCTTAACAGTGATCCGCAAGGCTGTGGGCCCGGGGCGAGACCTTTCCATTGCACATCGGCTTGGTTGACCCCTGCGATCATCCCAAATGTGGACGACTCGGGTGCGCAATTTATAAGTGTGGGGGACTGCGTTCGCGCTCTCCCCTGGAAAAAACAATCAAAAATAGAAATGCCTTTTTTTCATTCTGTTTGTCTATCATGACATGTTCAGTTGTTGTTGTTGTTGTTGTTGTTGTTGTTGTTGTTGTGTTTATTTTGCTGAGTAGCTCCCAAGGAGAAAGATAGGACCCGGAAGGAAACTTGGGTGTTGACATGGAAGTTACCTCCCCTGGGTACCTGGCGCAAGGTGCATGTCTATGCAGCCTAAAATGCAAATAAAGCCATTTCCGTCTCGTTCTTCCTACCAATAATCTTTGCATAAAGCGAACGGGTGAATGTAGTGCCATGTACAGGGAAGTATAAAAATGTTTGAACTGAAATGGAATATATGTGAAGTTTTGCTTACAAGACACCTGAATGAGGTGATGTGTATGTTTGTAGTGATGGTTAGGAAGCTGCAGTTTCAGGCATACTTACCTGGCACAGGCTTAACAGTGATCCGCAAGGCTGTGGGCCCGGGGCGAGACCTTTCCATTGCACATCGGCTTGGTTGACCCCTGCGATCATCCCAAATGTGGACGACTCGGGTGCGCAATTTATAAGTGTGGGGGACTGCGTTCGCGCTCTCCCCTGGAAAAAACAATCAAAAATAGAAATGCCTTTTTTTCATTCTGTTTGTCTATCATGACATGTTCAGTTGTTGTTGTTGTTGTTGTTGTTGTTGTTGTTGTTGTTGTTGTGTTTATTTTGCTGAGTAGCTCCCAAGGAGAAAGATAGGACCCGGAAGGAAACTTGGGTGTTGACATGGAAGTTACCTCCCCTGGGTACCTGGCGCAAGGTGCATGTCTATGCAGCCTAAAATGCAAATAAAGCCATTTCCGTCTCGTTCTTCCTACCAATAATCTTTGCATAAAGCGAACGGGTGAATGTAGTGCCATGTACAGGGAAGTATAAAAATGTTTGAACTGAAATGGAATATATGTGAAGTTTTGCTTACAAGACACCTGAATGAGGTGATGTGTATGTTTGTAGTGATGGTTAGGAAGCTGCAGTTTCAGGCATACTTACCTGGCACAGGCTTAACAGTGATCCGCAAGGCTGTGGGCCCGGGGCGAGACCTTTCCATTGCACATCGGCTTGGTTGACCCCTGCGATCATCCCAAATGTGGACGACTCGGGTGCGCAATTTATAAGTGTGGGGGACTGCGTTCGCGCTCTCCCCTGGAAAAAACAATCAAAAATAGAAATGCCTTTTTTTCATTCTGTTTGTCTATCATGACATGTTCAGTTGTTGTTGTTGTTGTTGTTGTTGTTGTTGTTGTTGTGTTTATTTTGCTGAGTAGCTCCCAAGGAGAAAGATAGGACCCGGAAGGAAACTTGGGTGTTGACATGGAAGTTACCTCCCCTGGGTACCTGGCGCAAGGTGCATGTCTATGCAGCCTAAAATGCAAATAAAGCCATTTCCGTCTCGTTCTTCCTACCAATAATCTTTGCATAAAGCGAACGGGTGAATGTAGTGCCATGTACAGGGAAGTATAAAAATGTTTGAACTGAAATGGAATATATGTGAAGTTTTGCTTACAAGACACCTGAATGAGGTGATGTGTATGTTTGTAGTGATGGTTAGGAAGCTGCAGTTTCAGGCATACTTACCTGGCACAGGCTTAACAGTGATCCGCAAGGCTGTGGGCCCGGGGCGAGACCTTTCCATTGCACATCGGCTTGGTTGACCCCTGCGATCATCCCAAATGTGGACGACTCGGGTGCGCAATTTATAAGTGTGGGGGACTGCGTTCGCGCTCTCCCCTGGAAAAAACAATCAAAAATAGAAATGCCTTTTTTTCATTCTGTTTGTCTATCATGACATGTTCAGTTGTTGTTGTTGTTGTTGTTGTTGTTGTTGTTGTTGTGTTTATTTTGCTGAGTAGCTCCCAAGGAGAAAGATAGGACCCGGAAGGAAACTTGGGTGTTGACATGGAAGTTACCTCCCCTGGGTACCTGGCGCAAGGTGCATGTCTATGCAGCCTAAAATGCAAATAAAGCCATTTCCGTCTCGTTCTTCCTACCAATAATCTTTGCATAAAGCGAACGGGTGAATGTAGTGCCATGTACAGGGAAGTATAAAAATGTTTGAACTGAAATGGAATATATGTGAAGTTTTGCTTACAAGACACCTGAATGAGGTGATGTGTATGTTTGTAGTGATGGTTAGGAAGCTGCAGTTTCAGGCATACTTACCTGGCACAGGCTTAACAGTGATCCGCAAGGCTGTGGGCCCGGGGCGAGACCTTTCCATTGCACATCGGCTTGGTTGACCCCTGCGATCATCCCAAATGTGGACGACTCGGGTGCGCAATTTATAAGTGTGGGGGACTGCGTTCGCGCTCTCCCCTGGAAAAAACAATCAAAAATAGAAATGCCTTTTTTTCATTCTGTTTGTCTATCATGACATGTTCAGTTGTTGTTGTTGTTGTTGTTGTTGTTGTTGTTGTTGTGTTTATTTTGCTGAGTAGCTCCCAAGGAGAAAGATAGGACCCGGAAGGAAACTTGGGTGTTGACATGGAAGTTACCTCCCCTGGGTACCTGGCGCAAGGTGCATGTCTATGCAGCCTAAAATGCAAATAAAGCCATTTCCGTCTCGTTCTTCCTACCAATAATCTTTGCATAAAGCGAACGGGTGAATGTAGTGCCATGTACAGGGAAGTATAAAAATGTTTGAACTGAAATGGAATATATGTGAAGTTTTGCTTACAAGACACCTGAATGAGGTGATGTGTATGTTTGTAGTGATGGTTAGGAAGCTGCAGTTTCAGGCATACTTACCTGGCACAGGCTTAACAGTGATCCGCAAGGCTGTGGGCCCGGGGCGAGACCTTTCCATTGCACATCGGCTTGGTTGACCCCTGCGATCATCCCAAATGTGGACGACTCGGGTGCGCAATTTATAAGTGTGGGGGACTGCGTTCGCGCTCTCCCCTGGAAAAAACAATCAAAAATAGAAATGCCTTTTTTTCATTCTGTTTGTCTATCATGACATGTTCAGTTGTTGTTGTTGTTGTTGTTGTTGTTGTTGTTGTTGTGTTTATTTTGCTGAGTAGCTCCCAAGGAGAAAGATAGGACCCGGAAGGAAACTTGGGTGTTGACATGGAAGTTACCTCCCCTGGGTACCTGGCGCAAGGTGCATGTCTATGCAGCCTAAAATGCAAATAAAGCCATTTCCGTCTCGTTCTTCCTACCAATAATCTTTGCATAAAGCGAACGGGTGAATGTAGTGCCATGTACAGGGAAGTATAAAAATGTTTGAACTGAAATGGAATATATGTGAAGTTTTGCTTACAAGACACCTGAATGAGGTGATGTGTATGTTTGTAGTGATGGTTAGGAAGCTGCAGTTTCAGGCATACTTACCTGGCACAGGCTTAACAGTGATCCGCAAGGCTGTGGGCCCGGGGCGAGACCTTTCCATTGCACATCGGCTTGGTTGACCCCTGCGATCATCCCAAATGTGGACGACTCGGGTGCGCAATTTATAAGTGTGGGGGACTGCGTTCGCGCTCTCCCCTGGAAAAAACAATCAAAAATAGAAATGCCTTTTTTTCATTCTGTTTGTCTATCATGACATGTTCAGTTGTTGTTGTTGTTGTTGTTGTTGTTGTTGTTGTTGTGTTTATTTTGCTGAGTAGCTCCCAAGGAGAAAGATAGGACCCGGAAGGAAACTTGGGTGTTGACATGGAAGTTACCTCCCCTGGGTACCTGGCGCAAGGTGCATGTCTATGCAGCCTAAAATGCAAATAAAGCCATTTCCGTCTCGTTCTTCCTACCAATAATCTTTGCATAAAGCGAACGGGTGAATGTAGTGCCATGTACAGGGAAGTATAAAAATGTTTGAACTGAAATGGAATATATGTGAAGTTTTGCTTACAAGACACCTGAATGAGGTGATGTGTATGTTTGTAGTGATGGTTAGGAAGCTGCAGTTTCAGGCATACTTACCTGGCACAGGCTTAACAGTGATCCGCAAGGCTGTGGGCCCGGGGCGAGACCTTTCCATTGCACATCGGCTTGGTTGACCCCTGCGATCATCCCAAATGTGGACGACTCGGGTGCGCAATTTATAAGTGTGGGGGACTGCGTTCGCGCTCTCCCCTGGAAAAAACAATCAAAAATAGAAATGCCTTTTTTTCATTCTGTTTGTCTATCATGACATGTTCAGTTGTTGTTGTTGTTGTTGTTGTTGTTGTTGTTGTTGTGTTTATTTTGCTGAGTAGCTCCCAAGGAGAAAGATAGGACCCGGAAGGAAACTTGGGTGTTGACATGGAAGTTACCTCCCCTGGGTACCTGGCGCAAGGTGCATGTCTATGCAGCCTAAAATGCAAATAAAGCCATTTCCGTCTCGTTCTTCCTACCAATAATCTTTGCATAAAGCGAACGGGTGAATGTAGTGCCATGTACAGGGAAGTATAAAAATGTTTGAACTGAAATGGAATATATGTGAAGTTTTGCTTACAAGACACCTGAATGAGGTGATGTGTATGTTTGTAGTGATGGTTAGGAAGCTGCAGTTTCAGGCATACTTACCTGGCACAGGCTTAACAGTGATCCGCAAGGCTGTGGGCCCGGGGCGAGACCTTTCCATTGCACATCGGCTTGGTTGACCCCTGCGATCATCCCAAATGTGGACGACTCGGGTGCGCAATTTATAAGTGTGGGGGACTGCGTTCGCGCTCTCCCCTGGAAAAAACAATCAAAAATAGAAATGCCTTTTTTTCATTCTGTTTGTCTATCATGACATGTTCAGTTGTTGTTGTTGTTGTTGTTGTTGTTGTTGTTGTTGTGTTTATTTTGCTGAGTAGCTCCCAAGGAGAAAGATAGGACCCGGAAGGAAACTTGGGTGTTGACATGGAAGTTACCTCCCCTGGGTACCTGGCGCAAGGTGCATGTCTATGCAGCCTAAAATGCAAATAAAGCCATTTCCGTCTCGTTCTTCCTACCAATAATCTTTGCATAAAGCGAACGGGTGAATGTAGTGCCATGTACAGGGAAGTATAAAAATGTTTGAACTGAAATGGAATATATGTGAAGTTTTGCTTACAAGACACCTGAATGAGGTGATGTGTATGTTTGTAGTGATGGTTAGGAAGCTGCAGTTTCAGGCATACTTACCTGGCACAGGCTTAACAGTGATCCGCAAGGCTGTGGGCCCGGGGCGAGACCTTTCCATTGCACATCGGCTTGGTTGACCCCTGCGATCATCCCAAATGTGGACGACTCGGGTGCGCAATTTATAAGTGTGGGGGACTGCGTTCGCGCTCTCCCCTGGAAAAAACAATCAAAAATAGAAATGCCTTTTTTTCATTCTGTTTGTCTATCATGACATGTTCAGTTGTTGTTGTTGTTGTTGTTGTTGTTGTTGTTGTTGTGTTGTATTTTGCTGAGTAGCTCCCAAGGAGAAAGATAGGACCCGGAAGGAAACTTGGGTGTTGACATGGAAGTTACCTCCCCTGGGTACCTGGCGCAAGGTGCATGTCTATGCAGCCTAAAATGCAAATAAAGCCATTTCCGTCTCGTTCTTCCTACCAATAATCTTTGCATAAAGCGAACGGGTGAATGTAGTGCCATGTACAGGGAAGTATAAAAATGTTTGAACTGAAATGGAATATATGTGAAGTTTTGCTTACAAGACACCTGAATGAGGTGATGTGTATGTTTGTAGTGATGGTTAGGAAGCTGCAGTTTCAGGCATACTTACCTGGCACAGGCTTAACAGTGATCCGCAAGGCTGTGGGCCCGGGGCGAGACCTTTCCATTGCACATCGGCTTGGTTGACCCCTGCGATCATCCCAAATGTGGACGACTCGGGTGCGCAATTTATAAGTGTGGGGGACTGCGTTCGCGCTCTCCCCTGGAAAAAACAATCAAAAATAGAAATGCCTTTTTTTCATTCTGTTTGTCTATCATGACATGTTCAGTTGTTGTTGTTGTTGTTGTTGTTGTTGTTGTTGTTGTTGTTGATGATGATGTGTTTATTTTGCTGAGTAGCTCCCAAGGAGAAAGATAGGACCCGGAAGGAAACTTGGGTGTTGACATGGAAGTTACCTCCCCTGGGTACCTGGCGCAAGGTGCATGTCTATGCAGCCTAAAATGCAAATAAAGCCATTTCCGTCTCGTTCTTCCTACCAATAATCTTTGCATAAAGCGAACGGGTGAATGTAGTGCCATGTACAGGGAAGTATAAAAATGTTTGAACTGAAATGGAATATATGTGAAGTTTTGCTTACAAGACACCTGAATGAGGTGATGTGTATGTTTGTAGTGATGGTTAGGAAGCTGCAGTTTCAGGCATACTTACCTGGCACAGGCTTAACAGTGATCCGCAAGGCTGTGGGCCCGGGGCGAGACCTTTCCATTGCACATCGGCTTGGTTGACCCCTGCGATCATCCCAAATGTGGACGACTCGGGTGCGCAATTTATAAGTGTGGGGGACTGCGTTCGCGCTCTCCCCTGGAAAAAACAATCAAAAATAGAAATGCCTTTTTTTCATTCTGTTTGTCTATCATGACATGTTCAGTTGTTGTTGTTGTTGTTGTTGTTGTTGTTGTTGTTGTGTTTATTTTGCTGAGTAGCTCCCAAGGAGAAAGATAGGACCCGGAAGGAAACTTGGGTGTTGACATGGAAGTTACCTCCCCTGGGTACCTGGCGCAAGGTGCATGTCTATGCAGCCTAAAATGCAAATAAAGCCATTTCCGTCTCGTTCTTCCTACCAATAATCTTTGCATAAAGCGAACGGGTGAATGTAGTGCCATGTACAGGGAAGTATAAAAATGTTTGAACTGAAATGGAATATATGTGAAGTTTTGCTTACAAGACACCTGAATGAGGTGATGTGTATGTTTGTAGTGATGGTTAGGAAGCTGCAGTTTCAGGCATACTTACCTGGCACAGGCTTAACAGTGATCCGCAAGGCTGTGGGCCCGGGGCGAGACCTTTCCATTGCACATCGGCTTGGTTGACCCCTGCGATCATCCCAAATGTGGACGACTCGGGTGCGCAATTTATAAGTGTGGGGGACTGCGTTCGCGCTCTCCCCTGGAAAAAACAATCAAAAATAGAAATGCCTTTTTTTCATTCTGTTTGTCTATCATGACATGTTCAGTTGTTGTTGTTGTTGTTGTTGTTGTTGTTGTTGTTGATGATGATGTGTTTATTTTGCTGAGTAGCTCCCAAGGAGAAACCCTGGGTACCTGGCGCAAGGTGCATGTCTATGCAGCCTAAAATGCAAATAAAGCCATTTCCGTCTCGTTCTTCCTACCAATAATCTTTGCATAAAGCGAACGGGTGAATGTAGTGCCATGTACAGGGAAGTATAAAAATGTTTGAACTGAAATGGAATATATGTGAAGTTTTGCTTACAAGACACCTGAATGAGGTGATGTGTATGTTTGTAGTGATGGTTAGGAAGCTGCAGTTTCAGGCATACTTACCTGGCACAGGCTTAACAGTGATCCGCAAGGCTGTGGGCCCGGGGCGAGACCTTTCCATTGCACATCGGCTTGGTTGACCCCTGCGATCATCCCAAATGTGGACGACTCGGGTGCGCAATTTATAAGTGTGGGGGACTGCGTTCGCGCTCTCCCCTGGAAAAAACAATCAAAAATAGAAATGCCTTTTTTTCATTCTGTTTGTCTATCATGACATGTTCAGTTGTTGTTGTTGTTGTTGTTGTTGTTGTTGTTGTTGTTGTTGATGATGATGTGTTTATTTTGCTGAGTAGCTCCCAAGGAGAAAGATAGGACCCGGAAGGAAACTTGGGTGTTGACATGGAAGTTACCTCCCCTGGGTACCTGGCGCAAGGTGCATGTCTATGCAGCCTAAAATGCAAATAAAGCCATTTCCGTCTCGTTCTTCCTACCAATAATCTTTGCATAAAGCGAACGGGTGAATGTAGTGCCATGTACAGGGAAGTATAAAAATGTTTGAACTGAAATGGAATATATGTGAAGTTTTGCTTACAAGACACCTGAATGAGGTGATGTGTATGTTTGTAGTGATGGTTAGGAAGCTGCAGTTTCAGGCATACTTACCTGGCACAGGCTTAACAGTGATCCGCAAGGCTGTGGGCCCGGGGCGAGACCTTTCCATTGCACATCGGCTTGGTTGACCCCTGCGATCATCCCAAATGTGGACGACTCGGGTGCGCAATTTATAAGTGTGGGGGACTGCGTTCGCGCTCTCCCCTGGAAAAAACAATCAAAAATAGAAATGCCTTTTTTTCATTCTGTTTGTCTATCATGACATGTTCAGTTGTTGTTGTTGTTGTTGTTGTTGTTGTTGTTGTTGTTGTTGATGATGATGTGTTTATTTTGCTGAGTAGCTCCCAAGGAGAAAGATAGGACCCGGAAGGAAACTTGGGTGTTGACATGGAAGTTACCTCCCCTGGGTACCTGGCGCAAGGTGCATGTCTATGCAGCCTAAAATGCAAATAAAGCCATTTCCGTCTCGTTCTTCCTACCAATAATCTTTGCATAAAGCGAACGGGTGAATGTAGTGCCATGTACAGGGAAGTATAAAAATGTTTGAACTGAAATGGAATATATGTGAAGTTTTGCTTACAAGACACCTGAATGAGGTGATGTGTATGTTTGTAGTGATGGTTAGGAAGCTGCAGTTTCAGGCATACTTACCTGGCACAGGCTTAACAGTGATCCGCAAGGCTGTGGGCCCGGGGCGAGACCTTTCCATTGCACATCGGCTTGGTTGACCCCTGCGATCATCCCAAATGTGGACGACTCGGGTGCGCAATTTATAAGTGTGGGGGACTGCGTTCGCGCTCTCCCCTGGAAAAAACAATCAAAAATAGAAATGCCTTTTTTTCATTCTGTTTGTCTATCATGACATGTTCAGTTGTTGTTGTTGTTGTTGTTGTTGTTGTTGTTGTTGTTGATGATGATGTGTTTATTTTGCTGAGTAGCTCCCAAGGAGAAAGATAGGACCCGGAAGGAAACTTGGGTGTTGACATGGAAGTTACCTCCCCTGGGTACCTGGCGCAAGGTGCATGTCTATGCAGCCTAAAATGCAAATAAAGCCATTTCCGTCTCGTTCTTCCTACCAATAATCTTTGCATAAAGCGAACGGGTGAATGTAGTGCCATGTACAGGGAAGTATAAAAATGTTTGAACTGAAATGGAATATATGTGAAGTTTTGCTTACAAGACACCTGAATGAGGTGATGTGTATGTTTGTAGTGATGGTTAGGAAGCTGCAGTTTCAGGCATACTTACCTGGCACAGGCTTAACAGTGATCCGCAAGGCTGTGGGCCCGGGGCGAGACCTTTCCATTGCACATCGGCTTGGTTGACCCCTGCGATCATCCCAAATGTGGACGACTCGGGTGCGCAATTTATAAGTGTGGGGGACTGCGTTCGCGCTCTCCCCTGGAAAAAACAATCAAAAATAGAAATGCCTTTTTTTCATTCTGTTTGTCTATCATGACATGTTCAGTTGTTGTTGTTGTTGTTGTTGTTGTTGTTGTTGTTGTTGATGATGATGTGTTTATTTTGCTGAGTAGCTCCCAAGGAGAAAGATAGGACCCGGAAGGAAACTTGGGTGTTGACATGGAAGTTACCTCCCCTGGGTACCTGGCGCAAGGTGCATGTCTATGCAGCCTAAAATGCAAATAAAGCCATTTCCGTCTCGTTCTTCCTACCAATAATCTTTGCATAAAGCGAACGGGTGAATGTAGTGCCATGTACAGGGAAGTATAAAAATGTTTGAACTGAAATGGAATATATGTGAAGTTTTGCTTACAAGACACCTGAATGAGGTGATGTGTATGTTTGTAGTGATGGTTAGGAAGCTGCAGTTTCAGGCATACTTACCTGGCACAGGCTTAACAGTGATCCGCAAGGCTGTGGGCCCGGGGCGAGACCTTTCCATTGCACATCGGCTTGGTTGACCCCTGCGATCATCCCAAATGTGGACGACTCGGGTGCGCAATTTATAAGTGTGGGGGACTGCGTTCGCGCTCTCCCCTGGAAAAAACAATCAAAAATAGAAATGCCTTTTTTTCATTCTGTTTGTCTATCATGACATGTTCAGTTGTTGTTGTTGTTGTTGTTGTTGTTGTTGTTGTTGTTGTTGATGATGATGTGTTTATTTTGCTGAGTAGCTCCCAAGGAGAAAGATAGGACCCGGAAGGAAACTTGGGTGTTGACATGGAAGTTACCTCCCCTGGGTACCTGGCGCAAGGTGCATGTCTATGCAGCCTAAAATGCAAATAAAGCCATTTCCGTCTCGTTCATTTCCGTCTCGTTCTTCCTACCAATAATCTTTGCATAAAGCGAACGGGTGAATGTAGTGCCATGTACAGGGAAGTATAAAAATGTTTGAACTGAAATGGAATATATGTGAAGTTTTGCTTACAAGACACCTGAATGAGGTGATGTGTATGTTTGTAGTGATGGTTAGGAAGCTGCAGTTTCAGGCATACTTACCTGGCACAGGCTTAACAGTGATCCGCAAGGCTGTGGGCCCGGGGCGAGACCTTTCCATTGCACATCGGCTTGGTTGACCCCTGCGATCATCCCAAATGTGGACGACTCGGGTGCGCAATTTATAAGTGTGGGGGACTGCGTTCGCGCTCTCCCCTGGAAAAAACAATCAAAAATAGAAATGCCTTTTTTTCATTCTGTTTGTCTATCATGACATGTTCAGTTGTTGTTGTTGTTGTTGTTGTTGTTGTTGTTGTTGTGATGATGATGTGTTTATTTTGCTGAGTAGCTCCCAAGGAGAAAGATAGGACCCGGAAGGAAACTTGGGTGTTGACATGGAAGTTACCTCCCCTGGGTACCTGGCGCAAGGTGCATGTCTATGCAGCCTAAAATGCAAATAAAGCCATTTCCGTCTCGTTCTTCCTACCAATAATCTTTGCATAAAGCGAACGGGTGAATGTAGTGCCATGTACAGGGAAGTATAAAAATGTTTGAACTGAAATGGAATATATGTGAAGTTTTGCTTACAAGACACCTGAATGAGGTGATGTGTATGTTTGTAGTGATGGTTAGGAAGCTGCAGTTTCAGGCATACTTACCTGGCACAGGCTTAACAGTGATCCGCAAGGCTGTGGGCCCGGGGCGAGACCTTTCCATTGCACATCGGCTTGGTTGACCCCTGCGATCATCCCAAATGTGGACGACTCGGGTGCGCAATTTATAAGTGTGGGGGACTGCGTTCGCGCTCTCCCCTGGAAAAAACAATCAAAAATAGAAATGCCTTTTTTTCATTCTGTTTGTCTATCATGACATGTTCAGTTGTTGTTGTTGTTGTTGTTGTTGTTGTTGTTGTTGTTGTTGATGATGATGTGTTTATTTTGCTGAGTAGCTCCCAAGGAGAAAGATAGGACCCGGAAGGAAACTTGGGTGTTGACATGGAAGTTACCTCCCCTGGGTACCTGGCGCAAGGTGCATGTCTATGCAGCCTAAAATGCAAATAAAGCCATTTCCGTCTCGTTCTTCCTACCAATAATCTTTGCATAAAGCGAACGGGTGAATGTAGTGCCATGTACAGGGAAGTATAAAAATGTTTGAACTGAAATGGAATATATGTGAAGTTTTGCTTACAAGACACCTGAATGAGGTGATGTGTATGTTTGTAGTGATGGTTAGGAAGCTGCAGTTTCAGGCATACTTACCTGGCACAGGCTTAACAGTGATCCGCAAGGCTGTGGGCCCGGGGCGAGACCTTTCCATTGCACATCGGCTTGGTTGACCCCTGCGATCATCCCAAATGTGGACGACTCGGGTGCGCAATTTATAAGTGTGGGGGACTGCGTTCGCGCTCTCCCCTGGAAAAAACAATCAAAAATAGAAATGCCTTTTTTTCATTCTGTTTGTCTATCATGACATGTTCAGTTGTTGTTGTTGTTGTTGTTGTTGTTGTTGTTGTTGTTGATGATGATGTGTTTATTTTGCTGAGTAGCTCCCAAGGAGAAAGATAGGACCCGGAAGGAAACTTGGGTGTTGACATGGAAGTTACCTCCCCTGGGTACCTGGCGCAAGGTGCATGTCTATGCAGCCTAAAATGCAAATAAAGCCATTTCCGTCTCGTTCTTCCTACCAATAATCTTTGCATAAAGCGAACGGGTGAATGTAGTGCCATGTACAGGGAAGTATAAAAATGTTTGAACTGAAATGGAATATATGTGAAGTTTTGCTTACAAGACACCTGAATGAGGTGATGTGTATGTTTGTAGTGATGGTTAGGAAGCTGCAGTTTCAGGCATACTTACCTGGCACAGGCTTAACAGTGATCCGCAAGGCTGTGGGCCCGGGGCGAGACCTTTCCATTGCACATCGGCTTGGTTGACCCCTGCGATCATCCCAAATGTGGACGACTCGGGTGCGCAATTTATAAGTGTGGGGGACTGCGTTCGCGCTCTCCCCTGGAAAAAACAATCAAAAATAGAAATGCCTTTTTTTCATTCTGTTTGTCTATCATGACATGTTCAGTTGTTGTTGTTGTTGTTGTTGTTGTTGTTGTTGTTGTTGATGATGATGTGTTTATTTTGCTGAGTAGCTCCCAAGGAGAAAGATAGGACCCGGAAGGAAACTTGGGTGTTGACATGGAAGTTACCTCCCCTGGGTACCTGGCGCAAGGTGCATGTCTATGCAGCCTAAAATGCAAATAAAGCCATTTCCGTCTCGTTCTTCCTACCAATAATCTTTGCATAAAGCGAACGGGTGAATGTAGTGCCATGTACAGGGAAGTATAAAAATGTTTGAACTGAAATGGAATATATGTGAAGTTTTGCTTACAAGACACCTGAATGAGGTGATGTGTATGTTTGTAGTGATGGTTAGGAAGCTGCAGTTTCAGGCATACTTACCTGGCACAGGCTTAACAGTGATCCGCAAGGCTGTGGGCCCGGGGCGAGACCTTTCCATTGCACATCGGCTTGGTTGACCCCTGCGATCATCCCAAATGTGGACGACTCGGGTGCGCAATTTATAAGTGTGGGGGACTGCGTTCGCGCTCTCCCCTGGAAAAAACAATCAAAAATAGAAATGCCTTTTTTTCATTCTGTTTGTCTATCATGACATGTTCAGTTGTTGTTGTTGTTGTTGTTGTTGTTGTTGTTGTTGTTGTTGATGATGATGTGTTTATTTTGCTGAGTAGCTCCCAAGGAGAAAGATAGGACCCGGAAGGAAACTTGGGTGTTGACATGGAAGTTACCTCCCCTGGGTACCTGGCGCAAGGTGCATGTCTATGCAGCCTAAAATGCAAATAAAGCCATTTCCGTCTCGTTCTTCCTACCAATAATCTTTGCATAAAGCGAACGGGTGAATGTAGTGCCATGTACAGGGAAGTATAAAAATGTTTGAACTGAAATGGAATATATGTGAAGTTTTGCTTACAAGACACCTGAATGAGGTGATGTGTATGTTTGTAGTGATGGTTAGGAAGCTGCAGTTTCAGGCATACTTACCTGGCACAGGCTTAACAGTGATCCGCAAGGCTGTGGGCCCGGGGCGAGACCTTTCCATTGCACATCGGCTTGGTTGACCCCTGCGATCATCCCAAATGTGGACGACTCGGGTGCGCAATTTATAAGTGTGGGGGACTGCGTTCGCGCTCTCCCCTGGAAAAAACAATCAAAAATAGAAATGCCTTTTTTTCATTCTGTTTGTCTATCATGACATGTTCAGTTGTTGTTGTTGTTGTTGTTGTTGTTGTTGTTGTTGTTGATGATGATGTGTTTATTTTGCTGAGTAGCTCCCAAGGAGAAAGATAGGACCCGGAAGGAAACTTGGGTGTTGACATGGAAGTTACCTCCCCTGGGTACCTGGCGCAAGGTGCATGTCTATGCAGCCTAAAATGCAAATAAAGCCATTTCCGTCTCGTTCTTCCTACCAATAATCTTTGCATAAAGCGAACGGGTGAATGTAGTGCCATGTACAGGGAAGTATAAAAATGTTTGAACTGAAATGGAATATATGTGAAGTTTTGCTTACAAGACACCTGAATGAGGTGATGTGTATGTTTGTAGTGATGGTTAGGAAGCTGCAGTTTCAGGCATACTTACCTGGCACAGGCTTAACAGTGATCCGCAAGGCTGTGGGCCCGGGGCGAGACCTTTCCATTGCACATCGGCTTGGTTGACCCCTGCGATCATCCCAAATGTGGACGACTCGGGTGCGCAATTTATAAGTGTGGGGGACTGCGTTCGCGCTCTCCCCTGGAAAAAACAATCAAAAATAGAAATGCCTTTTTTTCATTCTGTTTGTCTATCATGACATGTTCAGTTGTTGTTGTTGTTGTTGTTGTTGTTGTTGTTGTTGATGATGATGTGTTTATTTTGCTGAGTAGCTCCCAAGGAGAAAGATAGGACCCGGAAGGAAACTTGGGTGTTGACATGGAAGTTACCTCCCCTGGGTACCTGGCGCAAGGTGCATGTCTATGCAGCCTAAAATGCAAATAAAGCCATTTCCGTCTCGTTCTTCCTACCAATAATCTTTGCATTCTTCCTACCAATAATCTTTGCATAAAGCGAACGGGTGAATGTAGTGCCATGTACAGGGAAGTATAAAAATGTTTGAACTGAAATGGAATATATGTGAAGTTTTGCTTACAAGACACCTGAATGAGGTGATGTGTATGTTTGTAGTGATGGTTAGGAAGCTGCAGTTTCAGGCATACTTACCTGGCACAGGCTTAACAGTGATCCGCAAGGCTGTGGGCCCGGGGCGAGACCTTTCCATTGCACATCGGCTTGGTTGACCCCTGCGATCATCCCAAATGTGGACGACTCGGGTGCGCAATTTATAAGTGTGGGGGACTGCGTTCGCGCTCTCCCCTGGAAAAAACAATCAAAAATAGAAATGCCTTTTTTTCATTCTGTTTGTCTATCATGACATGTTCAGTTGTTGTTGTTGTTGTTGTTGTTGTTGTTGTTGTTGTGTTTATTTTGCTGAGTAGCTCCCAAGGAGAAAGATAGGACCCGGAAGGAAACTTGGGTGTTGACATGGAAGTTACCTCCCCTGGGTACCTGGCGCAAGGTGCATGTCTATGCAGCCTAAAATGCAAATAAAGCCATTTCCGTCTCGTTCTTCCTACCAATAATCTTTGCATAAAGCGAACGGGTGAATGTAGTGCCATGTACAGGGAAGTATAAAAATGTTTGAACTGAAATGGAATATATGTGAAGTTTTGCTTACAAGACACCTGAATGAGGTGATGTGTATGTTTGTAGTGATGGTTAGGAAGCTGCAGTTTCAGGCATACTTACCTGGCACAGGCTTAACAGTGATCCGCAAGGCTGTGGGCCCGGGGCGAGACCTTTCCATTGCACATCGGCTTGGTTGACCCCTGCGATCATCCCAAATGTGGACGACTCGGGTGCGCAATTTATAAGTGTGGGGGACTGCGTTCGCGCTCTCCCCTGGAAAAAACAATCAAAAATAGAAATGCCTTTTTTTCATTCTGTTTGTCTATCATGACATGTTCAGTTGTTGTTGTTGTTGTTGTTGTTGTTGTTGTTGTTGTTGATGATGATGTGTTTATTTTGCTGAGTAGCTCCCAAGGAGAAAGATAGGACCCGGAAGGAAACTTGGGTGTTGACATGGAAGTTACCTCCCCTGGGTACCTGGCGCAAGGTGCATGTCTATGCAGCCTAAAATGCAAATAAAGCCATTTCCGTCTCGTTCTTCCTACCAATAATCTTTGCATAAAGCGAACGGGTGAATGTAGTGCCATGTACAGGGAAGTATAAAAATGTTTGAACTGAAATGGAATATATGTGAAGTTTTGCTTACAAGACACCTGAATGAGGTGATGTGTATGTTTGTAGTGATGGTTAGGAAGCTGCAGTTTCAGGCATACTTACCTGGCACAGGCTTAACAGTGATCCGCAAGGCTGTGGGCCCGGGGCGAGACCTTTCCATTGCACATCGGCTTGGTTGACCCCTGCGATCATCCCAAATGTGGACGACTCGGGTGCGCAATTTATAAGTGTGGGGGACTGCGTTCGCGCTCTCCCCTGGAAAAAACAATCAAAAATAGAAATGCCTTTTTTTCATTCTGTTTGTCTATCATGACATGTTCAGTTGTTGTTGTTGTTGTTGTTGTTGTTGTTGTTGTATGTGTGTGTATTTTGCTGAGTAGCTCCCAAGGAGAAAGATAGGACCCGGAAGGAAACTTGGGTGTTGACATGGAAGTTACCTCCCCTGGGTACCTGGCGCAAGGTGCATGTCTATGCAGCCTAAAATGCAAATAAAGCCATTTCCGTCTCGTTCTTCCTACCAATAATCTTTGCATAAAGCGAACGGGTGAATGTAGTGCCATGTACAGGGAAGTATAAAAATGTTTGAACTGAAATGGAATATATGTGAAGTTTTGCTTACAAGACACCTGAATGAGGTGATGTGTATGTTTGTAGTGATGGTTAGGAAGCTGCAGTTTCAGGCATACTTACCTGGCACAGGCTTAACAGTGATCCGCAAGGCTGTGGGCCCGGGGCGAGACCTTTCCATTGCACATCGGCTTGGTTGACCCCTGCGATCATCCCAAATGTGGACGACTCGGGTGCGCAATTTATAAGTGTGGGGGACTGCGTTCGCGCTCTCCCCTGGAAAAAACAATCAAAAATAGAAATGCCTTTTTTTCATTCTGTTTGTCTATCATGACATGTTCAGTTGTTGTTGTTGTTGTTGTTGTTGTTGTTGTTGTTGTTGTTATGATGATGTGTTTATTTTGCTGAGTAGCTCCCAAGGAGAAAGATAGGACCCGGAAGGAAACTTGGGTGTTGACATGGAAGTTACCTCCCCTGGGTACCTGGCGCAAGGTGCATGTCTATGCAGCCTAAAATGCAAATAAAGCCATTTCCGTCTCGTTCTTCCTACCAATAATCTTTGCATAAAGCGAACGGGTGAATGTAGTGCCATGTACAGGGAAGTATAAAAATGTTTGAACTGAAATGGAATATATGTGAAGTTTTGCTTACAAGACACCTGAATGAGGTGATGTGTATGTTTGTAGTGATGGTTAGGAAGCTGCAGTTTCAGGCATACTTACCTGGCACAGGCTTAACAGTGATCCGCAAGGCTGTGGGCCCGGGGCGAGACCTTTCCATTGCACATCGGCTTGGTTGACCCCTGCGATCATCCCAAATGTGGACGACTCGGGTGCGCAATTTATAAGTGTGGGGGACTGCGTTCGCGCTCTCCCCTGGAAAAAACAATCAAAAATAGAAATGCCTTTTTTTCATTCTGTTTGTCTATCATGACATGTTCAGTTGTTGTTGTTGTTGTTGTTGTTGTTGTTGTTGTTGTGTTGTGATTTTGCTGAGTAGCTCCCAAGGAGAAAGATAGGACCCGGAAGGAAACTTGGGTGTTGACATGGAAGTTACCTCCCCTGGGTACCTGGCGCAAGGTGCATGTCTATGCAGCCTAAAATGCAAATAAAGCCATTTCCGTCTCGTTCTTCCTACCAATAATCTTTGCATAAAGCGAACGGGTGAATGTAGTGCCATGTACAGGGAAGTATAAAAATGTTTGAACTGAAATGGAATATATGTGAAGTTTTGCTTACAAGACACCTGAATGAGGTGATGTGTATGTTTGTAGTGATGGTTAGGAAGCTGCAGTTTCAGGCATACTTACCTGGCACAGGCTTAACAGTGATCCGCAAGGCTGTGGGCCCGGGGCGAGACCTTTCCATTGCACATCGGCTTGGTTGACCCCTGCGATCATCCCAAATGTGGACGACTCGGGTGCGCAATTTATAAGTGTGGGGGACTGCGTTCGCGCTCTCCCCTGGAAAAAACAATCAAAAATAGAAATGCCTTTTTTTCATTCTGTTTGTCTATCATGACATGTTCAGTTGTTGTTGTTGTTGTTGTTGTTGTTGTTGTTGTTGTTGTTGATGATGATGTGTTTATTTTGCTGAGTAGCTCCCAAGGAGAAAGATAGGACCCGGAAGGAAACTTGGGTGTTGACATGGAAGTTACCTCCCCTGGGTACCTGGCGCAAGGTGCATGTCTATGCAGCCTAAAATGCAAATAAAGCCATTTCCGTCTCGTTCTTCCTACCAATAATCTTTGCATAAAGCGAACGGGTGAATGTAGTGCCATGTACAGGGAAGTATAAAAATGTTTGAACTGAAATGGAATATATGTGAAGTTTTGCTTACAAGACACCTGAATGAGGTGATGTGTATGTTTGTAGTGATGGTTAGGAAGCTGCAGTTTCAGGCATACTTACCTGGCACAGGCTTAACAGTGATCCGCAAGGCTGTGGGCCCGGGGCGAGACCTTTCCATTGCACATCGGCTTGGTTGACCCCTGCGATCATCCCAAATGTGGACGACTCGGGTGCGCAATTTATAAGTGTGGGGGACTGCGTTCGCGCTCTCCCCTGGAAAAAACAATCAAAAATAGAAATGCCTTTTTTTCATTCTGTTTGTCTATCATGACATGTTCAGTTGTTGTTGTTGTTGTTGTTGTTGTTGTTGTTGTTGTTGTGTGTTATTTTGCTGAGTAGCTCCCAAGGAGAAAGATAGGACCCGGAAGGAAACTTGGGTGTTGACATGGAAGTTACCTCCCCTGGGTACCTGGCGCAAGGTGCATGTCTATGCAGCCTAAAATGCAAATAAAGCCATTTCCGTCTCGTTCTTCCTACCAATAATCTTTGCATAAAGCGAACGGGTGAATGTAGTGCCATGTACAGGGAAGTATAAAAATGTTTGAACTGAAATGGAATATATGTGAAGTTTTGCTTACAAGACACCTGAATGAGGTGATGTGTATGTTTGTAGTGATGGTTAGGAAGCTGCAGTTTCAGGCATACTTACCTGGCGCATACTTACCTGGCACAGGCTTAACAGTGATCCGCAAGGCTGTGGGCCCGGGGCGAGACCTTTCCATTGCACATCGGCTTGGTTGACCCCTGCGATCATCCCAAATGTGGACGACTCGGGTGCGCAATTTATAAGTGTGGGGGACTGCGTTCGCGCTCTCCCCTGGAAAAAACAATCAAAAATAGAAATGCCTTTTTTTCATTCTGTTTGTCTATCATGACATGTTCAGTTGTTGTTGTTGTTGTTGTTGTTGTTGTTGTTGTTGTTGTTGTATGATGATGTGTTTATTTTGCTGAGTAGCTCCCAAGGAGAAAGATAGGACCCGGAAGGAAACTTGGGTGTTGACATGGAAGTTACCTCCCCTGGGTACCTGGCGCAAGGTGCATGTCTATGCAGCCTAAAATGCAAATAAAGCCATTTCCGTCTCGTTCTTCCTACCAATAATCTTTGCATAAAGCGAACGGGTGAATGTAGTGCCATGTACAGGGAAGTATAAAAATGTTTGAACTGAAATGGAATATATGTGAAGTTTTGCTTACAAGACACCTGAATGAGGTGATGTGTATGTTTGTAGTGATGGTTAGGAAGCTGCAGTTTCAGGCATACTTACCTGGCACAGGCTTAACAGTGATCCGCAAGGCTGTGGGCCCGGGGCGAGACCTTTCCATTGCACATCGGCTTGGTTGACCCCTGCGATCATCCCAAATGTGGACGACTCGGGTGCGCAATTTATAAGTGTGGGGGACTGCGTTCGCGCTCTCCCCTGGAAAAAACAATCAAAAATAGAAATGCCTTTTTTTCATTCTGTTTGTCTATCATGACATGTTCAGTTGTTGTTGTTGTTGTTGTTGTTGTTGTTGTTGTTGTTGATGATGATGTGTTTATTTTGCTGAGTAGCTCCCAAGGAGAAAGATAGGACCCGGAAGGAAACTTGGGTGTTGACATGGAAGTTACCTCCCCTGGGTACCTGGCGCAAGGTGCATGTCTATGCAGCCTAAAATGCAAATAAAGCCATTTCCGTCTCGTTCTTCCTACCAATAATCTTTGCATAAAGCGAACGGGTGAATGTAGTGCCATGTACAGGGAAGTATAAAAATGTTTGAACTGAAATGGAATATATGTGAAGTTTTGCTTACAAGACACCTGAATGAGGTGATGTGTATGTTTGTAGTGATGGTTAGGAAGCTGCAGTTTCAGGCATACTTACCTGGCACAGGCTTAACAGTGATCCGCAAGGCTGTGGGCCCGGGGCGAGACCTTTCCATTGCACATCGGCTTGGTTGACCCCTGCGATCATCCCAAATGTGGACGACTCGGGTGCGCAATTTATAAGTGTGGGGGACTGCGTTCGCGCTCTCCCCTGGAAAAAACAATCAAAAATAGAAATGCCTTTTTTTCATTCTGTTTGTCTATCATGACATGTTCAGTTGTTGTTGTTGTTGTTGTTGTTGTTGTTGTTGTTGTTGATGATGATGTGTTTATTTTGCTGAGTAGCTCCCAAGGAGAAAGATAGGACCCGGAAGGAAACTTGGGTGTTGACATGGAAGTTACCTCCCCTGGGTACCTGGCGCAAGGTGCATGTCTATGCAGCCTAAAATGCAAATAAAGCCATTTCCGTCTCGTTCTTCCTACCAATAATCTTTGCATAAAGCGAACGGGTGAATGTAGTGCCATGTACAGGGAAGTATAAAAATGTTTGAACTGAAATGGAATATATGTGAAGTTTTGCTTACAAGACACCTGAATGAGGTGATGTGTATGTTTGTAGTGATGGTTAGGAAGCTGCAGTTTCAGGCATACTTACCTGGCACAGGCTTAACAGTGATCCGCAAGGCTGTGGGCCCGGGGCGAGACCTTTCCATTGCACATCGGCTTGGTTGACCCCTGCGATCATCCCAAATGTGGACGACTCGGGTGCGCAATTTATAAGTGTGGGGGACTGCGTTCGCGCTCTCCCCTGGAAAAAACAATCAAAAATAGAAATGCCTTTTTTTCATTCTGTTTGTCTATCATGACATGTTCAGTTGTTGTTGTTGTTGTTGTTGTTGTTGTTGTTGTTGTGTTTATTTTGCTGAGTAGCTCCCAAGGAGAAAGATAGGACCCGGAAGGAAACTTGGGTGTTGACATGGAAGTTACCTCCCCTGGGTACCTGGCGCAAGGTGCATGTCTATGCAGCCTAAAATGCAAATAAAGCCATTTCCGTCTCGTTCTTCCTACCAATAATCTTTGCATAAAGCGAACGGGTGAATGTAGTGCCATGTACAGGGAAGTATAAAAATGTTTGAACTGAAATGGAATATATGTGAAGTTTTGCTTACAAGACACCTGAATGAGGTGATGTGTATGTTTGTAGTGATGGTTAGGAAGCTGCAGTTTCAGGCATACTTACCTGGCACAGGCTTAACAGTGATCCGCAAGGCTGTGGGCCCGGGGCGAGACCTTTCCATTGCACATCGGCTTGGTTGACCCCTGCGATCATCCCAAATGTGGACGACTCGGGTGCGCAATTTATAAGTGTGGGGGACTGCGTTCGCGCTCTCCCCTGGAAAAAACAATCAAAAATAGAAATGCCTTTTTTTCATTCTGTTTGTCTATCATGACATGTTCAGTTGTTGTTGTTGTTGTTGTTGTTGTTGTTGTTGTTGTTGATGATGATGTGTTTATTTTGCTGAGTAGCTCCCAAGGAGAAAGATAGGACCCGGAAGGAAACTTGGGTGTTGACATGGAAGTTACCTCCCCTGGGTACCTGGCGCAAGGTGCATGTCTATGCAGCCTAAAATGCAAATAAAGCCATTTCCGTCTCGTTCTTCCTACCAATAATCTTTGCATAAAGCGAACGGGTGAATGTAGTGCCATGTACAGGGAAGTATAAAAATGTTTGAACTGAAATGGAATATATGTGAAGTTTTGCTTACAAGACACCTGAATGAGGTGATGTGTATGTTTGTAGTGATGGTTAGGAAGCTGCAGTTTCAGGCATACTTACCTGGCACAGGCTTAACAGTGATCCGCAAGGCTGTGGGCCCGGGGCGAGACCTTTCCATTGCACATCGGCTTGGTTGACCCCTGCGATCATCCCAAATGTGGACGACTCGGGTGCGCAATTTATAAGTGTGGGGGACTGCGTTCGCGCTCTCCCCTGGAAAAAACAATCAAAAATAGAAATGCCTTTTTTTCATTCTGTTTGTCTATCATGACATGTTCAGTTGTTGTTGTTGTTGTTGTTGTTGTTGTTGTTGTTGTTGATGATGATGTGTTTATTTTGCTGAGTAGCTCCCAAGGAGAAAGATAGGACCCGGAAGGAAACTTGGGTGTTGACATGGAAGTTACCTCCCCTGGGTACCTGGCGCAAGGTGCATGTCTATGCAGCCTAAAATGCAAATAAAGCCATTTCCGTCTCGTTCTTCCTACCAATAATCTTTGCATAAAGCGAACGGGTGAATGTAGTGCCATGTACAGGGAAGTATAAAAATGTTTGAACTGAAATGGAATATATGTGAAGTTTTGCTTACAAGACACCTGAATGAGGTGATGTGTATGTTTGTAGTGATGGTTAGGAAGCTGCAGTTTCAGGCATACTTACCTGGCACAGGCTTAACAGTGATCCGCAAGGCTGTGGGCCCGGGGCGAGACCTTTCCATTGCACATCGGCTTGGTTGACCCCTGCGATCATCCCAAATGTGGACGACTCGGGTGCGCAATTTATAAGTGTGGGGGACTGCGTTCGCGCTCTCCCCTGGAAAAAACAATCAAAAATAGAAATGCCTTTTTTTCATTCTGTTTGTCTATCATGACATGTTCAGTTGTTGTTGTTGTTGTTGTTGTTGTTGTTGTTGTTGTTGTTGATGATGATGTGTTTATTTTGCTGAGTAGCTCCCAAGGAGAAAGATAGGACCCGGAAGGAAACTTGGGTGTTGACATGGAAGTTACCTCCCCTGGGTACCTGGCGCAAGGTGCATGTCTATGCAGCCTAAAATGCAAATAAAGCCATTTCCGTCTCGTTCTTCCTACCAATAATCTTTGCATAAAGCGAACGGGTGAATGTAGTGCCATGTACAGGGAAGTATAAAAATGTTTGAACTGAAATGGAATATATGTGAAGTTTTGCTTACAAGACACCTGAATGAGGTGATGTGTATGTTTGTAGTGATGGTTAGGAAGCTGCAGTTTCAGGCATACTTACCTGGCACAGGCTTAACAGTGATCCGCAAGGCTGTGGGCCCGGGGCGAGACCTTTCCATTGCACATCGGCTTGGTTGACCCCTGCGATCATCCCAAATGTGGACGACTCGGGTGCGCAATTTATAAGTGTGGGGGACTGCGTTCGCGCTCTCCCCTGGAAAAAACAATCAAAAATAGAAATGCCTTTTTTTCATTCTGTTTGTCTATCATGACATGTTCAGTTGTTGTTGTTGTTGTTGTTGTTGTTGTTGTTGTTGTTGTTGATGATGATGTGTTTATTTTGCTGAGTAGCTCCCAAGGAGAAAGATAGGACCCGGAAGGAAACTTGGGTGTTGACATGGAAGTTACCTCCCCTGGGTACCTGGCGCAAGGTGCATGTCTATGCAGCCTAAAATGCAAATAAAGCCATTTCCGTCTCGTTCTTCCTACCAATAATCTTTGCATAAAGCGAACGGGTGAATGTAGTGCCATGTACAGGGAAGTATAAAAATGTTTGAACTGAAATGGAATATATGTGAAGTTTTGCTTACAAGACACCTGAATGAGGTGATGTGTATGTTTGTAGTGATGGTTAGGAAGCTGCAGTTTCAGGCATACTTACCTGGCACAGGCTTAACAGTGATCCGCAAGGCTGTGGGCCCGGGGCGAGACCTTTCCATTGCACATCGGCTTGGTTGACCCCTGCGATCATCCCAAATGTGGACGACTCGGGTGCGCAATTTATAAGTGTGGGGGACTGCGTTCGCGCTCTCCCCTGGAAAAAACAATCAAAAATAGAAATGCCTTTTTTTCATTCTGTTTGTCTATCATGACATGTTCAGTTGTTGTTGTTGTTGTTGTTGTTGTTGTTGTTGTTGTTGTTGATGATGATGTGTTTATTTTGCTGAGTAGCTCCCAAGGAGAAAGATAGGACCCGGAAGGAAACTTGGGTGTTGACATGGAAGTTACCTCCCCTGGGTACCTGGCGCAAGGTGCATGTCTATGCAGCCTAAAATGCAAATAAAGCCATTTCCGTCTCGTTCTTCCTACCAATAATCTTTGCATAAAGCGAACGGGTGAATGTAGTGCCATGTACAGGGAAGTATAAAAATGTTTGAACTGAAATGGAATATATGTGAAGTTTTGCTTACAAGACACCTGAATGAGGTGATGTGTATGTTTGTAGTGATGGTTAGGAAGCTGCAGTTTCAGGCATACTTACCTGGCACAGGCTTAACAGTGATCCGCAAGGCTGTGGGCCCGGGGCGAGACCTTTCCATTGCACATCGGCTTGGTTGACCCCTGCGATCATCCCAAATGTGGACGACTCGGGTGCGCAATTTATAAGTGTGGGGGACTGCGTTCGCGCTCTCCCCTGGAAAAAACAATCAAAAATAGAAATGCCTTTTTTTCATTCTGTTTGTCTATCATGACATGTTCAGTTGTTGTTGTTGTTGTTGTTGTTGTTGTTGTTGTTGTTGTTGATGATGATGTGTTTATTTTGCTGAGTAGCTCCCAAGGAGAAAGATAGGACCCGGAAGGAAACTTGGGTGTTGACATGGAAGTTACCTCCCCTGGGTACCTGGCGCAAGGTGCATGTCTATGCAGCCTAAAATGCAAATAGTCTCGTTCTTCCTACCAATAATCTTTGCATAAAGCGAACGGGTGAATGTAGTGCCATGTACAGGGAAGTATAAAAATGTTTGAACTGAAATGGAATATATGTGAAGTTTTGCTTACAAGACACCTGAATGAGGTGATGTGTATGTTTGTAGTGATGGTTAGGAAGCTGCAGTTTCAGGCATACTTACCTGGCACAGGCTTAACAGTGATCCGCAAGGCTGTGGGCCCGGGGCGAGACCTTTCCATTGCACATCGGCTTGGTTGACCCCTGCGATCATCCCAAATGTGGACGACTCGGGTGCGCAATTTATAAGTGTGGGGGACTGCGTTCGCGCTCTCCCCTGGAAAAAACAATCAAAAATAGAAATGCCTTTTTTTCATTCTGTTTGTCTATCATGACATGTTCAGTTGTTGTTGTTGTTGTTGTTGTTGTTGTTGTTGTTGTTGTTGTATGATGATGTGTTTATTTTGCTGAGTAGCTCCCAAGGAGAAAGATAGGACCCGGAAGGAAACTTGGGTGTTGACATGGAAGTTACCTCCCCTGGGTACCTGGCGCAAGGTGCATGTCTATGCAGCCTAAAATGCAAATAAAGCCATTTCCGTCTCGTTCTTCCTACCAATAATCTTTGCATAAAGCGAACGGGTGAATGTAGTGCCATGTACAGGGAAGTATAAAAATGTTTGAACTGAAATGGAATATATGTGAAGTTTTGCTTACAAGACACCTGAATGAGGTGATGTGTATGTTTGTAGTGATGGTTAGGAAGCTGCAGTTTCAGGCATACTTACCTGGCACAGGCTTAACAGTGATCCGCAAGGCTGTGGGCCCGGGGCGAGACCTTTCCATTGCACATCGGCTTGGTTGACCCCTGCGATCATCCCAAATGTGGACGACTCGGGTGCGCAATTTATAAGTGTGGGGGACTGCGTTCGCGCTCTCCCCTGGAAAAAACAATCAAAAATAGAAATGCCTTTTTTTCATTCTGTTTGTCTATCATGACATGTTCAGTTGTTGTTGTTGTTGTTGTTGTTGTTGTTGTTGTTGTTGTTGATGATGATGTGTTTATTTTGCTGAGTAGCTCCCAAGGAGAAAGATAGGACCCGGAAGGAAACTTGGGTGTTGACATGGAAGTTACCTCCCCTGGGTACCTGGCGCAAGGTGCATGTCTATGCAGCCTAAAATGCAAATAAAGCCATTTCCGTCTCGTTCTTCCTACCAATAATCTTTGCATAAAGCGAACGGGTGAATGTAGTGCCATGTACAGGGAAGTATAAAAATGTTTGAACTGAAATGGAATATATGTGAAGTTTTGCTTACAAGACACCTGAATGAGGTGATGTGTATGTTTGTAGTGATGGTTAGGAAGCTGCAGTTTCAGGCATACTTACCTGGCACAGGCTTAACAGTGATCCGCAAGGCTGTGGGCCCGGGGCGAGACCTTTCCATTGCACATCGGCTTGGTTGACCCCTGCGATCATCCCAAATGTGGACGACTCGGGTGCGCAATTTATAAGTGTGGGGGACTGCGTTCGCGCTCTCCCCTGGAAAAAACAATCAAAAATAGAAATGCCTTTTTTTCATTCTGTTTGTCTATCATGACATGTTCAGTTGTTGTTGTTGTTGTTGTTGTTGTTGTTGTTGTTGTTGTTGATGATGATGTGTTTATTTTGCTGAGTAGCTCCCAAGGAGAAAGATAGGACCCGGAAGGAAACTTGGGTGTTGACATGGAACATGGAAGTTACCTCCCCTGGGTACCTGGCGCAAGGTGCATGTCTATGCAGCCTAAAATGCAAATAAAGCCATTTCCGTCTCGTTCTTCCTACCAATAATCTTTGCATAAAGCGAACGGGTGAATGTAGTGCCATGTACAGGGAAGTATAAAAATGTTTGAACTGAAATGGAATATATGTGAAGTTTTGCTTACAAGACACCTGAATGAGGTGATGTGTATGTTTGTAGTGATGGTTAGGAAGCTGCAGTTTCAGGCATACTTACCTGGCACAGGCTTAACAGTGATCCGCAAGGCTGTGGGCCCGGGGCGAGACCTTTCCATTGCACATCGGCTTGGTTGACCCCTGCGATCATCCCAAATGTGGACGACTCGGGTGCGCAATTTATAAGTGTGGGGGACTGCGTTCGCGCTCTCCCCTGGAAAAAACAATCAAAAATAGAAATGCCTTTTTTTCATTCTGTTTGTCTATCATGACATGTTCAGTTGTTGTTGTTGTTGTTGTTGTTGTTGTTGTTGTTGTTGTTGATGATGATGTGTTTATTTTGCTGAGTAGCTCCCAAGGAGAAAGATAGGACCCGGAAGGAAACTTGGGTGTTGACATGGAAGTTACCTCCCCTGGGTACCTGGCGCAAGGTGCATGTCTATGCAGCCTAAAATGCAAATAAAGCCATTTCCGTCTCGTTCTTCCTACCAATAATCTTTGCATAAAGCGAACGGGTGAATGTAGTGCCATGTACAGGGAAGTATAAAAATGTTTGAACTGAAATGGAATATATGTGAAGTTTTGCTTACAAGACACCTGAATGAGGTGATGTGTATGTTTGTAGTGATGGTTAGGAAGCTGCAGTTTCAGGCATACTTACCTGGCACAGGCTTAACAGTGATCCGCAAGGCTGTGGGCCCGGGGCGAGACCTTTCCATTGCACATCGGCTTGGTTGACCCCTGCGATCATCCCAAATGTGGACGACTCGGGTGCGCAATTTATAAGTGTGGGGGACTGCGTTCGCGCTCTCCCCTGGAAAAAACAATCAAAAATAGAAATGCCTTTTTTTCATTCTGTTTGTCTATCATGACATGTTCAGTTGTTGTTGTTGTTGTTGTTGTTGTTGTTGTTGTTGTGTTTATTTTGCTGAGTAGCTCCCAAGGAGAAAGATAGGACCCGGAAGGAAACTTGGGTGTTGACATGGAAGTTACCTCCCCTGGGTACCTGGCGCAAGGTGCATGTCTATGCAGCCTAAAATGCAAATAAAGCCATTTCCGTCTCGTTCTTCCTACCAATAATCTTTGCATAAAGCGAACGGGTGAATGTAGTGCCATGTACAGGGAAGTATAAAAATGTTTGAACTGAAATGGAATATATGTGAAGTTTTGCTTACAAGACACCTGAATGAGGTGATGTGTATGTTTGTAGTGATGGTTAGGAAGCTGCAGTTTCAGGCATACTTACCTGGCACAGGCTTAACAGTGATCCGCAAGGCTGTGGGCCCGGGGCGAGACCTTTCCATTGCACATCGGCTTGGTTGACCCCTGCGATCATCCCAAATGTGGACGACTCGGGTGCGCAATTTATAAGTGTGGGGGACTGCGTTCGCGCTCTCCCCTGGAAAAAACAATCAAAAATAGAAATGCCTTTTTTTCATTCTGTTTGTCTATCATGACATGTTCAGTTGTTGTTGTTGTTGTTGTTGTTGTTGTTGTTGTTGTTGTTGATGATGATGTGTTTATTTTGCTGAGTAGCTCCCAAGGAGAAAGATAGGACCCGGAAGGAAACTTGGGTGTTGACATGGAAGTTACCTCCCCTGGGTACCTGGCGCAAGGTGCATGTCTATGCAGCCTAAAATGCAAATAAAGCCATTTCCGTCTCGTTCTTCCTACCAATAATCTTTGCATAAAGCGAACGGGTGAATGTAGTGCCATGTACAGGGAAGTATAAAAATGTTTGAACTGAAATGGAATATATGTGAAGTTTTGCTTACAAGACACCTGAATGAGGTGATGTGTATGTTTGTAGTGATGGTTAGGAAGCTGCAGTTTCAGGCATACTTACCTGGCACAGGCTTAACAGTGATCCGCAAGGCTGTGGGCCCGGGGCGAGACCTTTCCATTGCACATCGGCTTGGTTGACCCCTGCGATCATCCCAAATGTGGACGACTCGGGTGCGCAATTTATAAGTGTGGGGGACTGCGTTCGCGCTCTCCCCTGGAAAAAACAATCAAAAATAGAAATGCCTTTTTTTCATTCTGTTTGTCTATCATGACATGTTCAGTTGTTGTTGTTGTTGTTGTTGTTGTTGTTGTTGTTGTTGATGATGATGTGTTTATTTTGCTGAGTAGCTCCCAAGGAGAAAGATAGGACCCGGAAGGAAACTTGGGTGTTGACATGGAAGTTACCTCCCCTGGGTACCTGGCGCAAGGTGCATGTCTATGCAGCCTAAAATGCAAATAAAGCCATTTCCGTCTCGTTCTTCCTACCAATAATCTTTGCATAAAGCGAACGGGTGAATGTAGTGCCATGTACAGGGAAGTATAAAAATGTTTGAACTGAAATGGAATATATGTGAAGTTTTGCTTACAAGACACCTGAATGAGGTGATGTGTATGTTTGTAGTGATGGTTAGGAAGCTGCAGTTTCAGGCATACTTACCTGGCACAGGCTTAACAGTGATCCGCAAGGCTGTGGGCCCGGGGCGAGACCTTTCCATTGCACATCGGCTTGGTTGACCCCTGCGATCATCCCAAATGTGGACGACTCGGGTGCGCAATTTATAAGTGTGGGGGACTGCGTTCGCGCTCTCCCCTGGAAAAAACAATCAAAAATAGAAATGCCTTTTTTTCATTCTGTTTGTCTATCATGACATGTTCAGTTGTTGTTGTTGTTGTTGTTGTTGTTGTTGTTGTTGTTGTTGATGATGATGTGTTTATTTTGCTGAGTAGCTCCCAAGGAGAAAGATAGGACCCGGAAGGAAACTTGGGTGTTGACATGGAAGTTACCTCCCCTGGGTACCTGGCGCAAGGTGCATGTCTATGCAGCCTAAAATGCAAATAAAGCCATTTCCGTCTCGTTCTTCCTACCAATAATCTTTGCATAAAGCGAACGGGTGAATGTAGTGCCATGTACAGGGAAGTATAAAAATGTTTGAACTGAAATGGAATATATGTGAAGTTTTGCTTACAAGACACCTGAATGAGGTGATGTGTATGTTTGTAGTGATGGTTAGGAAGCTGCAGTTTCAGGCATACTTACCTGGCACAGGCTTAACAGTGATCCGCAAGGCTGTGGGCCCGGGGCGAGACCTTTCCATTGCACATCGGCTTGGTTGACCCCTGCGATCATCCCAAATGTGGACGACTCGGGTGCGCAATTTATAAGTGTGGGGGACTGCGTTCGCGCTCTCCCCTGGAAAAAACAATCAAAAATAGAAATGCCTTTTTTTCATTCTGTTTGTCTATCATGACATGTTCAGTTGTTGTTGTTGTTGTTGTTGTTGTTGTTGTTGTTGTTGTTGATGATGATGTGTTTATTTTGCTGAGTAGCTCCCAAGGAGAAAGATAGGACCCGGAAGGAAACTTGGGTGTTGACATGGAAGTTACCTCCCCTGGGTACCTGGCGCAAGGTGCATGTCTATGCAGCCTAAAATGCAAATAAAGCCATTTCCGTCTCGTTCTTCCTACCAATAATCTTTGCATAAAGCGAACGGGTGAATGTAGTGCCATGTACAGGGAAGTATAAAAATGTTTGAACTGAAATGGAATATATGTGAAGTTTTGCTTACAAGACACCTGAATGAGGTGATGTGTATGTTTGTAGTGATGGTTAGGAAGCTGCAGTTTCAGGCATACTTACCTGGCACAGGCTTAACAGTGATCCGCAAGGCTGTGGGCCCGGGGCGAGACCTTTCCATTGCACATCGGCTTGGTTGACCCCTGCGATCATCCCAAATGTGGACGACTCGGGTGCGCAATTTATAAGTGTGGGGGACTGCGTTCGCGCTCTCCCCTGGAAAAAACAATCAAAAATAGAAATGCCTTTTTTTCATTCTGTTTGTCTATCATGACATGTTCAGTTGTTGTTGTTGTTGTTGTTGTTGTTGTTGTTGTTGTTGTTGATGATGATGTGTTTATTTTGCTGAGTAGCTCCCAAGGAGAAAGATAGGACCCGGAAGGAAACTTGGGTGTTGACATGGAAGTTACCTCCCCTGGGTACCTGGCGCAAGGTGCATGTCTATGCAGCCTAAAATGCAAATAAAGCCATTTCCGTCTCGTTCTTCCTACCAATAATCTTTGCATAAAGCGAACGGGTGAATGTAGTGCCATGTACAGGGAAGTATAAAAATGTTTGAACTGAAATGGAATATATGTGAAGTTTTGCTTACAAGACACCTGAATGAGGTGATGTGTATGTTTGTAGTGATGGTTAGGAAGCTGCAGTTTCAGGCATACTTACCTGGCACAGGCTTAACAGTGATCCGCAAGGCTGTGGGCCCGGGGCGAGACCTTTCCATTGCACATCGGCTTGGTTGACCCCTGCGATCATCCCAAATGTGGACGACTCGGGTGCGCAATTTATAAGTGTGGGGGACTGCGTTCGCGCTCTCCCCTGGAAAAAACAATCAAAAATAGAAATGCCTTTTTTTCATTCTGTTTGTCTATCATGACATGTTCAGTTGTTGTTGTTGTTGTTGTTGTTGTTGTTGTTGTTGTTGTTGATGATGATGTGTTTATTTTGCTGAGTAGCTCCCAAGGAGAAAGATAGGACCCGGAAGGAAACTTGGGTGTTGACATGGAAGTTACCTCCCCTGGGTACCTGGCGCAAGGTGCATGTCTATGCAGCCTAAAATGCAAATAAAGCCATTTCCGTCTCGTTCTTCCTACCAATAATCTTTGCATAAAGCGAACGGGTGAATGTAGTGCCATGTACAGGGAAGTATAAAAATGTTTGAACTGAAATGGAATATATGTGAAGTTTTGCTTACAAGACACCTGAATGAGGTGATGTGTATGTTTGTAGTGATGGTTAGGAAGCTGCAGTTTCAGGCATACTTACCTGGCACAGGCTTAACAGTGATCCGCAAGGCTGTGGGCCCGGGGCGAGACCTTTCCATTGCACATCGGCTTGGTTGACCCCTGCGATCATCCCAAATGTGGACGACTCGGGTGCGCAATTTATAAGTGTGGGGGACTGCGTTCGCGCTCTCCCCTGGAAAAAACAATCAAAAATAGAAATGCCTTTTTTTCATTCTGTTTGTCTATCATGACATGTTCAGTTGTTGTTGTTGTTGTTGTTGTTGTTGTTGTTGTTGTTGTTGATGATGATGTGTTTATTTTGCTGAGTAGCTCCCAAGGAGAAAGATAGGACCCGGAAGGAAACTTGGGTGTTGACATGGAAGTTACCTCCCCTGGGTACCTGGCGCAAGGTGCATGTCTATGCAGCCTAAAATGCAAATAAAGCCATTTCCGTCTCGTTCTTCCTACCAATAATCTTTGCATAAAGCGAACGGGTGAATGTAGTGCCATGTACAGGGAAGTATAAAAATGTTTGAACTGAAATGGAATATATGTGAAGTTTTGCTTACAAGACACCTGAATGAGGTGATGTGTATGTTTGTAGTGATGGTTAGGAAGCTGCAGTTTCAGGCATACTTACCTGGCACAGGCTTAACAGTGATCCGCAAGGCTGTGGGCCCGGGGCGAGACCTTTCCATTGCACATCGGCTTGGTTGACCCCTGCGATCATCCCAAATGTGGACGACTCGGGTGCGCAATTTATAAGTGTGGGGGACTGCGTTCGCGCTCTCCCCTGGAAAAAACAATCAAAAATAGAAATGCCTTTTTTTCATTCTGTTTGTCTATCATGACATGTTCAGTTGTTGTTGTTGTTGTTGTTGTTGTTGTTGTTGTTGTTGTTGATGATGATGTGTTTATTTTGCTGAGTAGCTCCCAAGGAGAAAGATAGGACCCGGAAGGAAACTTGGGTGTTGACATGGAAGTTACCTCCCCTGGGTACCTGGCGCAAGGTGCATGTCTATGCAGCCTAAAATGCAAATAAAGCCATTTCCGTCTCGTTCTTCCTACCAATAATCTTTGCATAAAGCGAACGGGTGAATGTAGTGCCATGTACAGGGAAGTATAAAAATGTTTGAACTGAAATGGAATATATGTGAAGTTTTGCTTACAAGACACCTGAATGAGGTGATGTGTATGTTTGTAGTGATGGTTAGGAAGCTGCAGTTTCAGGCATACTTACCTGGCACAGGCTTAACAGTGATCCGCAAGGCTGTGGGCCCGGGGCGAGACCTTTCCATTGCACATCGGCTTGGTTGACCCCTGCGATCATCCCAAATGTGGACGACTCGGGTGCGCAATTTATAAGTGTGGGGGACTGCGTTCGCGCTCTCCCCTGGAAAAAACAATCAAAAATAGAAATGCCTTTTTTTCATTCTGTTTGTCTATCATGACATGTTCAGTTGTTGTTGTTGTTGTTGTTGTTGTTGTTGTTGTTGTTGTTGATGATGATGTGTTTATTTTGCTGAGTAGCTCCCAAGGAGAAAGATAGGACCCGGAAGGAAACTTGGGTGTTGACATGGAAGTTACCTCCCCTGGGTACCTGGCGCAAGGTGCATGTCTATGCAGCCTAAAATGCAAATAAAGCCATTTCCGTCTCGTTCTTCCTACCAATAATCTTTGCATAAAGCGAACGGGTGAATGTAGTGCCATGTACAGGGAAGTATAAAAATGTTTGAACTGAAATGGAATATATGTGAAGTTTTGCTTACAAGACACCTGAATGAGGTGATGTGTATGTTTGTAGTGATGGTTAGGAAGCTGCAGTTTCAGGCCTCAATCCTTCCGACTCCCAAACAACCAATCTATATTCACCGCAGAGCTCATGGGTATCGCCACGGCGCTCCACAGCCATCACACCAAAAACCAAAAAAAAATCTTAATACTCTCAGACTCACTAAGCGGACTTCAGGCCCTCCAAAACAAAAACACCAAAAACCGCCCCAAATTAATAAACCAAATTCTCAAAAGCGTAAACAAACTAACAGAGGCAGGCAAAAACATACAACTTATCTGGATACCAGCTCACGTAGGAATTTACGGGAATGAAAACGCAGACAGAGCCGCAAAACAATCCCTAAAAATACCAGACATAAGCCTTAAGCTACCAATATCTAAAGCAGAAATCAAAAGTATAAACAAACGTAAAATCACCCAAAAATGGCATAACCTCTATCAAAACACAAAAACCCAAATCCTAAAAACCCTCAAAAAACCCCTCACCAAACCAAAAATCCTCCATCCCTCCAAAAAAATCGATAGAATAATCACCAAACTCCAAACAGGACACACCAAACTAAATAACCACCTTCTAAAACTAAAAAAACACGCAAACGGGAAGTGCCCACACTGCACTCACCCAGAAACAATAGACCACGTACTACTACATTGCACCCACTACCTCACACAACGTACAACATTACAAACCAACCTAAATCCAAATAACGCTCTTACCTTAGAAGCAATCCTTAACCCCCAAAATAAAATAGAAAACTTCAAAGCCCTAGGCATTTACCTAACCAAAACAGAACTAATTAACCGTATTTAAAACTTCACTAAACCACCAACACTAAACATCCAAAAAACATCAACTCACCCCCACACACTCCCTTAGTCCCAACCACTCCCCCAAGGCATGTATTCCAAATCTCAAAATTTCAAACTTTATATAAGCAACCACTAAACCCCCCTCCTTGGTTGCACTCCTCTCGCTACCACTTTTATACCACTAAATGGCCCGGCCGGGCCCGTGTGCGAAATACGCTCCAGTCGGAAAGCGCACGTAAAATCTCCTAATATAAGTAAGTAAGTAAGTTTCAGGCATACTTACCTGGCACAGGCTTAACAGTGATCCGCAAGGCTGTGGGCCCGGGGCGAGACCTTTCCATTGCACATCGGCTTGGTTGACCCCTGCGATCATCCCAAATGTGGACGACTCGGGTGCGCAATTTATAAGTGTGGGGGACTGCGTTCGCGCTCTCCCCTGGAAAAAACAATCAAAAATAGAAATGCCTTTTTTTCATTCTGTTTGTCTATCATGACATGTTCAGTTGTTGTTGTTGTTGTTGTTGTTGTTGTTGTTGTTGTTGTTGATGATGATGTGTTTATTTTGCTGAGTAGCTCCCAAGGAGAAAGATAGGACCCGGAAGGAAACTTGGGTGTTGACATGGAAGTTACCTCCCCTGGGTACCTGGCGCAAGGTGCATGTCTATGCAGCCTAAAATGCAAATAAAGCCATTTCCGTCTCGTTCTTCCTACCAATAATCTTTGCATAAAGCGAACGGGTGAATGTAGTGCCATGTACAGGGAAGTATAAAAATGTTTGAACTGAAATGGAATATATGTGAAGTTTTGCTTACAAGACACCTGAATGAGGTGATGTGTATGTTTGTAGTGATGGTTAGGAAGCTGCAGTTTCAGGCATACTTACCTGGCACAGGCTTAACAGTGATCCGCAAGGCTGTGGGCCCGGGGCGAGACCTTTCCATTGCACATCGGCTTGGTTGACCCCTGCGATCATCCCAAATGTGGACGACTCGGGTGCGCAATTTATAAGTGTGGGGGACTGCGTTCGCGCTCTCCCCTGGAAAAAACAATCAAAAATAGAAATGCCTTTTTTTCATTCTGTTTGTCTATCATGACATGTTCAGTTGTTGTTGTTGTTGTTGTTGTTGTTGTTGTTGTTGTTGTTGATGATGATGTGTTTATTTTGCTGAGTAGCTCCCAAGGAGAAAGATAGGACCCGGAAGGAAACTTGGGTGTTGACATGGAAGTTACCTCCCCTGGGTACCTGGCGCAAGGTGCATGTCTATGCAGCCTAAAATGCAAATAAAGCCATTTCCGTCTCGTTCTTCCTACCAATAATCTTTGCATAAAGCGAACGGGTGAATGTAGTGCCATGTACAGGGAAGTATAAAAATGTTTGAACTGAAATGGAATATATGTGAAGTTTTGCTTACAAGACACCTGAATGAGGTGATGTGTATGTTTGTAGTGATGGTTAGGAAGCTGCAGTTTCAGGCATACTTACCTGGCACAGGCTTAACAGTGATCCGCAAGGCTGTGGGCCCGGGGCGAGACCTTTCCATTGCACATCGGCTTGGTTGACCCCTGCGATCATCCCAAATGTGGACGACTCGGGTGCGCAATTTATAAGTGTGGGGGACTGCGTTCGCGCTCTCCCCTGGAAAAAACAATCAAAAATAGAAATGCCTTTTTTTCATTCTGTTTGTCTATCATGACATGTTCAGTTGTTGTTGTTGTTGTTGTTGTTGTTGTTGTTGTTGTTGTTGTTGTTGTTGATGATGATGTGTTTATTTTGCTGAGTAGCTCCCAAGGAGAAAGATAGGACCCGGAAGGAAACTTGGGTGTTGACATGGAAGTTACCTCCCCTGGGTACCTGGCGCAAGGTGCATGTCTATGCAGCCTAAAATGCAAATAAAGCCATTTCCGTCTCGTTCTTCCTACCAATAATCTTTGCATAAAGCGAACGGGTGAATGTAGTGCCATGTACAGGGAAGTATAAAAATGTTTGAACTGAAATGGAATATATGTGAAGTTTTGCTTACAAGACACCTGAATGAGGTGATGTGTATGTTTGTAGTGATGGTTAGGAAGCTGCAGTTTCAGGCATACTTACCTGGCACAGGCTTAACAGTGATCCGCAAGGCTGTGGGCCCGGGGCGAGACCTTTCCATTGCACATCGGCTTGGTTGACCCCTGCGATCATCCCAAATGTGGACGACTCGGGTGCGCAATTTATAAGTGTGGGGGACTGCGTTCGCGCTCTCCCCTGGAAAAAACAATCAAAAATAGAAATGCCTTTTTTTCATTCTGTTTGTCTATCATGACATGTTCAGTTGTTGTTGTTGTTGTTGTTGTTGTTGTTGTTGTTGTTGTTGTTGATGATGATGTGTTTATTTTGCTGAGTAGCTCCCAAGGAGAAAGATAGGACCCGGAAGGAAACTTGGGTGTTGACATGGAAGTTACCTCCCCTGGGTACCTGGCGCAAGGTGCATGTCTATGCAGCCTAAAATGCAAATAAAGCCATTTCCGTCTCGTTCTTCCTACCAATAATCTTTGCATAAAGCGAACGGGTGAATGTAGTGCCATGTACAGGGAAGTATAAAAATGTTTGAACTGAAATGGAATATATGTGAAGTTTTGCTTACAAGACACCTGAATGAGGTGATGTGTATGTTTGTAGTGATGGTTAGGAAGCTGCAGTTTCAGGCATACTTACCTGGCACAGGCTTAACAGTGATCCGCAAGGCTGTGGGCCCGGGGCGAGACCTTTCCATTGCACATCGGCTTGGTTGACCCCTGCGATCATCCCAAATGTGGACGACTCGGGTGCGCAATTTATAAGTGTGGGGGACTGCGTTCGCGCTCTCCCCTGGAAAAAACAATCAAAAATAGAAATGCCTTTTTTTCATTCTGTTTGTCTATCATGACATGTTCAGTTGTTGTTGTTGTTGTTGTTGTTGTTGTTGTTGTTGTTGTTGTTGATGATGATGTGTTTATTTTGCTGAGTAGCTCCCAAGGAGAAAGATAGGACCCGGAAGGAAACTTGGGTGTTGACATGGAAGTTACCTCCCCTGGGTACCTGGCGCAAGGTGCATGTCTATGCAGCCTAAAATGCAAATAAAGCCATTTCCGTCTCGTTCTTCCTACCAATAATCTTTGCATAAAGCGAACGGGTGAATGTAGTGCCATGTACAGGGAAGTATAAAAATGTTTGAACTGAAATGGAATATATGTGAAGTTTTGCTTACAAGACACCTGAATGAGGTGATGTGTATGTTTGTAGTGATGGTTAGGAAGCTGCAGTTTCAGGCATACTTACCTGGCACAGGCTTAACAGTGATCCGCAAGGCTGTGGGCCCGGGGCGAGACCTTTCCATTGCACATCGGCTTGGTTGACCCCTGCGATCATCCCAAATGTGGACGACTCGGGTGCGCAATTTATAAGTGTGGGGGACTGCGTTCGCGCTCTCCCCTGGAAAAAACAATCAAAAATAGAAATGCCTTTTTTTCATTCTGTTTGTCTATCATGACATGTTCAGTTGTTGTTGTTGTTGTTGTTGTTGTTGTTGTTGTTGATGATGATGTGTTTATTTTGCTGAGTAGCTCCCAAGGAGAAAGATAGGACCCGGAAGGAAACTTGGGTGTTGACATGGAAGTTACCTCCCCTGGGTACCTGGCGCAAGGTGCATGTCTATGCAGCCTAAAATGCAAATAAAGCCATTTCCGTCTCGTTCTTCCTACCAATAATCTTTGCATAAAGCGAACGGGTGAATGTAGTGCCATGTACAGGGAAGTATAAAAATGTTTGAACTGAAATGGAATATATGTGAAGTTTTGCTTACAAGACACCTGAATGAGGTGATGTGTATGTTTGTAGTGATGGTTAGGAAGCTGCAGTTTCAGGCATACTTACCTGGCACAGGCTTAACAGTGATCCGCAAGGCTGTGGGCCCGGGGCGAGACCTTTCCATTGCACATCGGCTTGGTTGACCCCTGCGATCATCCCAAATGTGGACGACTCGGGTGCGCAATTTATAAGTGTGGGGGACTGCGTTCGCGCTCTCCCCTGGAAAAAACAATCAAAAATAGAAATGCCTTTTTTTCATTCTGTTTGTCTATCATGACATGTTCAGTTGTTGTTGTTGTTGTTGTTGTTGTTGTTGTTGTTGTTGTTGTGATGATGATGTGTTTATTTTGCTGAGTAGCTCCCAAGGAGAAAGATAGGACCCGGAAGGAAACTTGGGTGTTGACATGGAAGTTACCTCCCCTGGGTACCTGGCGCAAGGTGCATGTCTATGCAGCCTAAAATGCAAATAAAGCCATTTCCGTCTCGTTCTTCCTACCAATAATCTTTGCATAAAGCGAACGGGTGAATGTAGTGCCATGTACAGGGAAGTATAAAAATGTTTGAACTGAAATGGAATATATGTGAAGTTTTGCTTACAAGACACCTGAATGAGGTGATGTGTATGTTTGTAGTGATGGTTAGGAAGCTGCAGTTTCAGGCATACTTACCTGGCACAGGCTTAACAGTGATCCGCAAGGCTGTGGGCCCGGGGCGAGACCTTTCCATTGCACATCGGCTTGGTTGACCCCTGCGATCATCCCAAATGTGGACGACTCGGGTGCGCAATTTATAAGTGTGGGGGACTGCGTTCGCGCTCTCCCCTGGAAAAAACAATCAAAAATAGAAATGCCTTTTTTTCATTCTGTTTGTCTATCATGACATGTTCAGTTGTTGTTGTTGTTGTTGTTGTTGTTGTTGTTGTTGTTGTTGATGATGATGTGTTTATTTTGCTGAGTAGCTCCCAAGGAGAAAGATAGGACCCGGAAGGAAACTTGGGTGTTGACATGGAAGTTACCTCCCCTGGGTACCTGGCGCAAGGTGCATGTCTATGCAGCCTAAAATGCAAATAAAGCCATTTCCGTCTCGTTCTTCCTACCAATAATCTTTGCATAAAGCGAACGGGTGAATGTAGTGCCATGTACAGGGAAGTATAAAAATGTTTGAACTGAAATGGAATATATGTGAAGTTTTGCTTACAAGACACCTGAATGAGGTGATGTGTATGTTTGTAGTGATGGTTAGGAAGCTGCAGTTTCAGGCATACTTACCTGGCACAGGCTTAACAGTGATCCGCAAGGCTGTGGGCCCGGGGCGAGACCTTTCCATTGCACATCGGCTTGGTTGACCCCTGCGATCATCCCAAATGTGGACGACTCGGGTGCGCAATTTATAAGTGTGGGGGACTGCGTTCGCGCTCTCCCCTGGAAAAAACAATCAAAAATAGAAATGCCTTTTTTTCATTCTGTTTGTCTATCATGACATGTTCAGTTGTTGTTGTTGTTGTTGTTGTTGTTGTTGTTGTTGTTGTTGTTGATGATGATGTGTTTATTTTGCTGAGTAGCTCCCAAGGAGAAAGATAGGACCCGGAAGGAAACTTGGGTGTTGACATGGAAGTTACCTCCCCTGGGTACCTGGCGCAAGGTGCATGTCTATGCAGCCTAAAATGCAAATAAAGCCATTTCCGTCTCGTTCTTCCTACCAATAATCTTTGCATAAAGCGAACGGGTGAATGTAGTGCCATGTACAGGGAAGTATAAAAATGTTTGAACTGAAATGGAATATATGTGAAGTTTTGCTTACAAGACACCTGAATGAGGTGATGTGTATGTTTGTAGTGATGGTTAGGAAGCTGCAGTTTCAGGCATACTTACCTGGCACAGGCTTAACAGTGATCCGCAAGGCTGTGGGCCCGGGGCGAGACCTTTCCATTGCACATCGGCTTGGTTGACCCCTGCGATCATCCCAAATGTGGACGACTCGGGTGCGCAATTTATAAGTGTGGGGGACTGCGTTCGCGCTCTCCCCTGGAAAAAACAATCAAAAATAGAAATGCCTTTTTTTCATTCTGTTTGTCTATCATGACATGTTCAGTTGTTGTTGTTGTTGTTGTTGTTGTTGTTGTTGTTGTTGTTGATGATGATGTGTTTATTTTGCTGAGTAGCTCCCAAGGAGAAAGATAGGACCCGGAAGGAAACTTGGGTGTTGACATGGAAGTTACCTCCCCTGGGTACCTGGCGCAAGGTGCATGTCTATGCAGCCTAAAATGCAAATAAAGCCATTTCCGTCTCGTTCTTCCTACCAATAATCTTTGCATAAAGCGAACGGGTGAATGTAGTGCCATGTACAGGGAAGTATAAAAATGTTTGAACTGAAATGGAATATATGTGAAGTTTTGCTTACAAGACACCTGAATGAGGTGATGTGTATGTTTGTAGTGATGGTTAGGAAGCTGCAGTTTCAGGCATACTTACCTGGCACAGGCTTAACAGTGATCCGCAAGGCTGTGGGCCCGGGGCGAGACCTTTCCATTGCACATCGGCTTGGTTGACCCCTGCGATCATCCCAAATGTGGACGACTCGGGTGCGCAATTTATAAGTGTGGGGGACTGCGTTCGCGCTCTCCCCTGGAAAAAACAATCAAAAATAGAAATGCCTTTTTTTCATTCTGTTTGTCTATCATGACATGTTCAGTTGTTGTTGTTGTTGTTGTTGTTGTTGTTGTTGTTGTTGTTGATGATGATGTGTTTATTTTGCTGAGTAGCTCCCAAGGAGAAAGATAGGACCCGGAAGGAAACTTGGGTGTTGACATGGAAGTTACCTCCCCTGGGTACCTGGCGCAAGGTGCATGTCTATGCAGCCTAAAATGCAAATAAAGCCATTTCCGTCTCGTTCTTCCTACCAATAATCTTTGCATAAAGCGAACGGGTGAATGTAGTGCCATGTACAGGGAAGTATAAAAATGTTTGAACTGAAATGGAATATATGTGAAGTTTTGCTTACAAGACACCTGAATGAGGTGATGTGTATGTTTGTAGTGATGGTTAGGAAGCTGCAGTTTCAGGCATACTTACCTGGCACAGGCTTAACAGTGATCCGCAAGGCTGTGGGCCCGGGGCGAGACCTTTCCATTGCACATCGGCTTGGTTGACCCCTGCGATCATCCCAAATGTGGACGACTCGGGTGCGCAATTTATAAGTGTGGGGGACTGCGTTCGCGCTCTCCCCTGGAAAAAACAATCAAAAATAGAAATGCCTTTTTTTCATTCTGTTTGTCTATCATGACATGTTCAGTTGTTGTTGTTGTTGTTGTTGTTGTTGTTGTTGTTGTTGATGATGATGTGTTTATTTTGCTGAGTAGCTCCCAAGGAGAAAGATAGGACCCGGAAGGAAACTTGGGTGTTGACATGGAAGTTACCTCCCCTGGGTACCTGGCGCAAGGTGCATGTCTATGCAGCCTAAAATGCAAATAAAGCCATTTCCGTCTCGTTCTTCCTACCAATAATCTTTGCATAAAGCGAACGGGTGAATGTAGTGCCATGTACAGGGAAGTATAAAAATGTTTGAACTGAAATGGAATATATGTGAAGTTTTGCTTACAAGACACCTGAATGAGGTGATGTGTATGTTTGTAGTGATGGTTAGGAAGCTGCAGTTTCAGGCATACTTACCTGGCACAGGCTTAACAGTGATCCGCAAGGCTGTGGGCCCGGGGCGAGACCTTTCCATTGCACATCGGCTTGGTTGACCCCTGCGATCATCCCAAATGTGGACGACTCGGGTGCGCAATTTATAAGTGTGGGGGACTGCGTTCGCGCTCTCCCCTGGAAAAAACAATCAAAAATAGAAATGCCTTTTTTTCATTCTGTTTGTCTATCATGACATGTTCAGTTGTTGTTGTTGTTGTTGTTGTTGTTGTTGTTGTTGTTGTTGATGATGATGTGTTTATTTTGCTGAGTAGCTCCCAAGGAGAAAGATAGGACCCGGAAGGAAACTTGGGTGTTGACATGGAAGTTACCTCCCCTGGGTACCTGGCGCAAGGTGCATGTCTATGCAGCCTAAAATGCAAATAAAGCCATTTCCGTCTCGTTCTTCCTACCAATAATCTTTGCATAAAGCGAACGGGTGAATGTAGTGCCATGTACAGGGAAGTATAAAAATGTTTGAACTGAAATGGAATATATGTGAAGTTTTGCTTACAAGACACCTGAATGAGGTGATGTGTATGTTTGTAGTGATGGTTAGGAAGCTGCAGTTTCAGGCATACTTACCTGGCACAGGCTTAACAGTGATCCGCAAGGCTGTGGGCCCGGGGCGAGACCTTTCCATTGCACATCGGCTTGGTTGACCCCTGCGATCATCCCAAATGTGGACGACTCGGGTGCGCAATTTATAAGTGTGGGGGACTGCGTTCGCGCTCTCCCCTGGAAAAAACAATCAAAAATAGAAATGCCTTTTTTTCATTCTGTTTGTCTATCATGACATGTTCAGTTGTTGTTGTTGTTGTTGTTGTTGTTGTTGTTGTTGTTGTTGATGATGATGTGTTTATTTTGCTGAGTAGCTCCCAAGGAGAAAGATAGGACCCGGAAGGAAACTTGGGTGTTGACATGGAAGTTACCTCCCCTGGGTACCTGGCGCAAGGTGCATGTCTATGCAGCCTAAAATGCAAATAAAGCCATTTCCGTCTCGTTCTTCCTACCAATAATCTTTGCATAAAGCGAACGGGTGAATGTAGTGCCATGTACAGGGAAGTATAAAAATGTTTGAACTGAAATGGAATATATGTGAAGTTTTGCTTACAAGACACCTGAATGAGGTGATGTGTATGTTTGTAGTGATGGTTAGGAAGCTGCAGTTTCAGGCATACTTACCTGGCACAGGCTTAACAGTGATCCGCAAGGCTGTGGGCCCGGGGCGAGACCTTTCCATTGCACATCGGCTTGGTTGACCCCTGCGATCATCCCAAATGTGGACGACTCGGGTGCGCAATTTATAAGTGTGGGGGACTGCGTTCGCGCTCTCCCCTGGAAAAAACAATCAAAAATAGAAATGCCTTTTTTTCATTCTGTTTGTCTATCATGACATGTTCAGTTGTTGTTGTTGTTGTTGTTGTTGTTGTTGTTGTTGTTGATGATGATGTGTTTATTTTGCTGAGTAGCTCCCAAGGAGAAAGATAGGACCCGGAAGGAAACTTGGGTGTTGACATGGAAGTTACCTCCCCTGGGTACCTGGCGCAAGGTGCATGTCTATGCAGCCTAAAATGCAAATAAAGCCATTTCCGTCTCGTTCTTCCTACCAATAATCTTTGCATAAAGCGAACGGGTGAATGTAGTGCCATGTACAGGGAAGTATAAAAATGTTTGAACTGAAATGGAATATATGTGAAGTTTTGCTTACAAGACACCTGAATGAGGTGATGTGTATGTTTGTAGTGATGGTTAGGAAGCTGCAGTTTCAGGCATACTTACCTGGCACAGGCTTAACAGTGATCCGCAAGGCTGTGGGCCCGGGGCGAGACCTTTCCATTGCACATCGGCTTGGTTGACCCCTGCGATCATCCCAAATGTGGACGACTCGGGTGCGCAATTTATAAGTGTGGGGGACTGCGTTCGCGCTCTCCCCTGGAAAAAACAATCAAAAATAGAAATGCCTTTTTTTCATTCTGTTTGTCTATCATGACATGTTCAGTTGTTGTTGTTGTTGTTGTTGTTGTTGTTGTTGTTGTTGTTGTTGATGATGATGTGTTTATTTTGCTGAGTAGCTCCCAAGGAGAAAGATAGGACCCGGAAGGAAACTTGGGTGTTGACATGGAAGTTACCTCCCCTGGGTACCTGGCGCAAGGTGCATGTCTATGCAGCCTAAAATGCAAATAAAGCCATTTCCGTCTCGTTCTTCCTACCAATAATCTTTGCATAAAGCGAACGGGTGAATGTAGTGCCATGTACAGGGAAGTATAAAAATGTTTGAACTGAAATGGAATATATGTGAAGTTTTGCTTACAAGACACCTGAATGAGGTGATGTGTATGTTTGTAGTGATGGTTAGGAAGCTGCAGTTTCAGGCATACTTACCTGGCACAGGCTTAACAGTGATCCGCAAGGCTGTGGGCCCGGGGCGAGACCTTTCCATTGCACATCGGCTTGGTTGACCCCTGCGATCATCCCAAATGTGGACGACTCGGGTGCGCAATTTATAAGTGTGGGGGACTGCGTTCGCGCTCTCCCCTGGAAAAAACAATCAAAAATAGAAATGCCTTTTTTTCATTCTGTTTGTCTATCATGACATGTTCAGTTGTTGTTGTTGTTGTTGTTGTTGTTGTTGTTGTTGTTGTTGATGATGATGTGTTTATTTTGCTGAGTAGCTCCCAAGGAGAAAGATAGGACCCGGAAGGAAACTTGGGTGTTGACATGGAAGTTACCTCCCCTGGGTACCTGGCGCAAGGTGCATGTCTATGCAGCCTAAAATGCAAATAAAGCCATTTCCGTCTCGTTCTTCCTACCAATAATCTTTGCATAAAGCGAACGGGTGAATGTAGTGCCATGTACAGGGAAGTATAAAAATGTTTGAACTGAAATGGAATATATGTGAAGTTTTGCTTACAAGACACCTGAATGAGGTGATGTGTATGTTTGTAGTGATGGTTAGGAAGCTGCAGTTTCAGGCATACTTACCTGGCACAGGCTTAACAGTGATCCGCAAGGCTGTGGGCCCGGGGCGAGACCTTTCCATTGCACATCGGCTTGGTTGACCCCTGCGATCATCCCAAATGTGGACGACTCGGGTGCGCAATTTATAAGTGTGGGGGACTGCGTTCGCGCTCTCCCCTGGAAAAAACAATCAAAAATAGAAATGCCTTTTTTTCATTCTGTTTGTCTATCATGACATGTTCAGTTGTTGTTGTTGTTGTTGTTGTTGTTGTTGTTGTTGTTGTTGATGATGATGTGTTTATTTTGCTGAGTAGCTCCCAAGGAGAAAGATAGGACCCGGAAGGAAACTTGGGTGTTGACATGGAAGTTACCTCCCCTGGGTACCTGGCGCAAGGTGCATGTCTATGCAGCCTAAAATGCAAATAAAGCCATTTCCGTCTCGTTCTTCCTACCAATAATCTTTGCATAAAGCGAACGGGTGAATGTAGTGCCATGTACAGGGAAGTATAAAAATGTTTGAACTGAAATGGAATATATGTGAAGTTTTGCTTACAAGACACCTGAATGAGGTGATGTGTATGTTTGTAGTGATGGTTAGGAAGCTGCAGTTTCAGGCATACTTACCTGGCACAGGCTTAACAGTGATCCGCAAGGCTGTGGGCCCGGGGCGAGACCTTTCCATTGCACATCGGCTTGGTTGACCCCTGCGATCATCCCAAATGTGGACGACTCGGGTGCGCAATTTATAAGTGTGGGGGACTGCGTTCGCGCTCTCCCCTGGAAAAAACAATCAAAAATAGAAATGCCTTTTTTTCATTCTGTTTGTCTATCATGACATGTTCAGTTGTTGTTGTTGTTGTTGTTGTTGTTGTTGTTGTTGTTGTTGATGATGATGTGTTTATTTTGCTGAGTAGCTCCCAAGGAGAAAGATAGGACCCGGAAGGAAACTTGGGTGTTGACATGGAAGTTACCTCCCCTGGGTACCTGGCGCAAGGTGCATGTCTATGCAGCCTAAAATGCAAATAAAGCCATTTCCGTCTCGTTCTTCCTACCAATAATCTTTGCATAAAGCGAACGGGTGAATGTAGTGCCATGTACAGGGAAGTATAAAAATGTTTGAACTGAAATGGAATATATGTGAAGTTTTGCTTACAAGACACCTGAATGAGGTGATGTGTATGTTTGTAGTGATGGTTAGGAAGCTGCAGTTTCAGGCATACTTACCTGGCACAGGCTTAACAGTGATCCGCAAGGCTGTGGGCCCGGGGCGAGACCTTTCCATTGCACATCGGCTTGGTTGACCCCTGCGATCATCCCAAATGTGGACGACTCGGGTGCGCAATTTATAAGTGTGGGGGACTGCGTTCGCGCTCTCCCCTGGAAAAAACAATCAAAAATAGAAATGCCTTTTTTTCATTCTGTTTGTCTATCATGACATGTTCAGTTGTTGTTGTTGTTGTTGTTGTTGTTGTTGTTGTTGTTGTTGATGATGATGTGTTTATTTTGCTGAGTAGCTCCCAAGGAGAAAGATAGGACCCGGAAGGAAACTTGGGTGTTGACATGGAAGTTACCTCCCCTGGGTACCTGGCGCAAGGTGCATGTCTATGCAGCCTAAAATGCAAATAAAGCCATTTCCGTCTCGTTCTTCCTACCAATAATCTTTGCATAAAGCGAACGGGTGAATGTAGTGCCATGTACAGGGAAGTATAAAAATGTTTGAACTGAAATGGAATATATGTGAAGTTTTGCTTACAAGACACCTGAATGAGGTGATGTGTATGTTTGTAGTGATGGTTAGGAAGCTGCAGTTTCAGGCATACTTACCTGGCACAGGCTTAACAGTGATCCGCAAGGCTGTGGGCCCGGGGCGAGACCTTTCCATTGCACATCGGCTTGGTTGACCCCTGCGATCATCCCAAATGTGGACGACTCGGGTGCGCAATTTATAAGTGTGGGGGACTGCGTTCGCGCTCTCCCCTGGAAAAAACAATCAAAAATAGAAATGCCTTTTTTTCATTCTGTTTGTCTATCATGACATGTTCAGTTGTTGTTGTTGTTGTTGTTGTTGTTGTTGTTGTTGTTGATGATGATGTGTTTATTTTGCTGAGTAGCTCCCAAGGAGAAAGATAGGACCCGGAAGGAAACTTGGGTGTTGACATGGAAGTTACCTCCCCTGGGTACCTGGCGCAAGGTGCATGTCTATGCAGCCTAAAATGCAAATAAAGCCATTTCCGTCTCGTTCTTCCTACCAATAATCTTTGCATAAAGCGAACGGGTGAATGTAGTGCCATGTACAGGGAAGTATAAAAATGTTTGAACTGAAATGGAATATATGTGAAGTTTTGCTTACAAGACACCTGAATGAGGTGATGTGTATGTTTGTAGTGATGGTTAGGAAGCTGCAGTTTCAGGCATACTTACCTGGCACAGGCTTAACAGTGATCCGCAAGGCTGTGGGCCCGGGGCGAGACCTTTCCATTGCACATCGGCTTGGTTGACCCCTGCGATCATCCCAAATGTGGACGACTCGGGTGCGCAATTTATAAGTGTGGGGGACTGCGTTCGCGCTCTCCCCTGGAAAAAACAATCAAAAATAGAAATGCCTTTTTTTCATTCTGTTTGTCTATCATGACATGTTCAGTTGTTGTTGTTGTTGTTGTTGTTGTTGTTGTTGTTGTTGTTGATGATGATGTGTTTATTTTGCTGAGTAGCTCCCAAGGAGAAAGATAGGACCCGGAAGGAAACTTGGGTGTTGACATGGAAGTTACCTCCCCTGGGTACCTGGCGCAAGGTGCATGTCTATGCAGCCTAAAATGCAAATAAAGCCATTTCCGTCTCGTTCTTCCTACCAATAATCTTTGCATAAAGCGAACGGGTGAATGTAGTGCCATGTACAGGGAAGTATAAAAATGTTTGAACTGAAATGGAATATATGTGAAGTTTTGCTTACAAGACACCTGAATGAGGTGATGTGTATGTTTGTAGTGATGGTTAGGAAGCTGCAGTTTCAGGCATACTTACCTGGCACAGGCTTAACAGTGATCCGCAAGGCTGTGGGCCCGGGGCGAGACCTTTCCATTGCACATCGGCTTGGTTGACCCCTGCGATCATCCCAAATGTGGACGACTCGGGTGCGCAATTTATAAGTGTGGGGGACTGCGTTCGCGCTCTCCCCTGGAAAAAACAATCAAAAATAGAAATGCCTTTTTTTCATTCTGTTTGTCTATCATGACATGTTCAGTTGTTGTTGTTGTTGTTGTTGTTGTTGTTGTTGTTGTTGTTGATGATGATGTGTTTATTTTGCTGAGTAGCTCCCAAGGAGAAAGATAGGACCCGGAAGGAAACTTGGGTGTTGACATGGAAGTTACCTCCCCTGGGTACCTGGCGCAAGGTGCATGTCTATGCAGCCTAAAATGCAAATAAAGCCATTTCCGTCTCGTTCTTCCTACCAATAATCTTTGCATAAAGCGAACGGGTGAATGTAGTGCCATGTACAGGGAAGTATAAAAATGTTTGAACTGAAATGGAATATATGTGAAGTTTTGCTTACAAGACACCTGAATGAGGTGATGTGTATGTTTGTAGTGATGGTTAGGAAGCTGCAGTTTCAGGCATACTTACCTGGCACAGGCTTAACAGTGATCCGCAAGGCTGTGGGCCCGGGGCGAGACCTTTCCATTGCACATCGGCTTGGTTGACCCCTGCGATCATCCCAAATGTGGACGACTCGGGTGCGCAATTTATAAGTGTGGGGGACTGCGTTCGCGCTCTCCCCTGGAAAAAACAATCAAAAATAGAAATGCCTTTTTTTCATTCTGTTTGTCTATCATGACATGTTCAGTTGTTGTTGTTGTTGTTGTTGTTGTTGTTGTTGTTGTTGTTGATGATGATGTGTTTATTTTGCTGAGTAGCTCCCAAGGAGAAAGATAGGACCCGGAAGGAAACTTGGGTGTTGACATGGAAGTTACCTCCCCTGGGTACCTGGCGCAAGGTGCATGTCTATGCAGCCTAAAATGCAAATAAAGCCATTTCCGTCTCGTTCTTCCTACCAATAATCTTTGCATAAAGCGAACGGGTGAATGTAGTGCCATGTACAGGGAAGTATAAAAATGTTTGAACTGAAATGGAATATATGTGAAGTTTTGCTTACAAGACACCTGAATGAGGTGATGTGTATGTTTGTAGTGATGGTTAGGAAGCTGCAGTTTCAGGCATACTTACCTGGCACAGGCTTAACAGTGATCCGCAAGGCTGTGGGCCCGGGGCGAGACCTTTCCATTGCACATCGGCTTGGTTGACCCCTGCGATCATCCCAAATGTGGACGACTCGGGTGCGCAATTTATAAGTGTGGGGGACTGCGTTCGCGCTCTCCCCTGGAAAAAACAATCAAAAATAGAAATGCCTTTTTTTCATTCTGTTTGTCTATCATGACATGTTCAGTTGTTGTTGTTGTTGTTGTTGTTGTTGTTGTTGTTGTTGTTGATGATGATGTGTTTATTTTGCTGAGTAGCTCCCAAGGAGAAAGATAGGACCCGGAAGGAAACTTGGGTGTTGACATGGAAGTTACCTCCCCTGGGTACCTGGCGCAAGGTGCATGTCTATGCAGCCTAAAATGCAAATAAAGCCATTTCCGTCTCGTTCTTCCTACCAATAATCTTTGCATAAAGCGAACGGGTGAATGTAGTGCCATGTACAGGGAAGTATAAAAATGTTTGAACTGAAATGGAATATATGTGAAGTTTTGCTTACAAGACACCTGAATGAGGTGATGTGTATGTTTGTAGTGATGGTTAGGAAGCTGCAGTTTCAGGCATACTTACCTGGCACAGGCTTAACAGTGATCCGCAAGGCTGTGGGCCCGGGGCGAGACCTTTCCATTGCACATCGGCTTGGTTGACCCCTGCGATCATCCCAAATGTGGACGACTCGGGTGCGCAATTTATAAGTGTGGGGGACTGCGTTCGCGCTCTCCCCTGGAAAAAACAATCAAAAATAGAAATGCCTTTTTTTCATTCTGTTTGTCTATCATGACATGTTCAGTTGTTGTTGTTGTTGTTGTTGTTGTTGTTGTTGTTGTTGTTGATGATGATGTGTTTATTTTGCTGAGTAGCTCCCAAGGAGAAAGATAGGACCCGGAAGGAAACTTGGGTGTTGACATGGAAGTTACCTCCCCTGGGTACCTGGCGCAAGGTGCATGTCTATGCAGCCTAAAATGCAAATAAAGCCATTTCCGTCTCGTTCTTCCTACCAATAATCTTTGCATAAAGCGAACGGGTGAATGTAGTGCCATGTACAGGGAAGTATAAAAATGTTTGAACTGAAATGGAATATATGTGAAGTTTTGCTTACAAGACACCTGAATGAGGTGATGTGTATGTTTGTAGTGATGGTTAGGAAGCTGCAGTTTCAGGCATACTTACCTGGCACAGGCTTAACAGTGATCCGCAAGGCTGTGGGCCCGGGGCGAGACCTTTCCATTGCACATCGGCTTGGTTGACCCCTGCGATCATCCCAAATGTGGACGACTCGGGTGCGCAATTTATAAGTGTGGGGGACTGCGTTCGCGCTCTCCCCTGGAAAAAACAATCAAAAATAGAAATGCCTTTTTTTCATTCTGTTTGTCTATCATGACATGTTCAGTTGTTGTTGTTGTTGTTGTTGTTGTTGTTGTTGTTGTTGTTGATGATGATGTGTTTATTTTGCTGAGTAGCTCCCAAGGAGAAAGATAGGACCCGGAAGGAAACTTGGGTGTTGACATGGAAGTTACCTCCCCTGGGTACCTGGCGCAAGGTGCATGTCTATGCAGCCTAAAATGCAAATAAAGCCATTTCCGTCTCGTTCTTCCTACCAATAATCTTTGCATAAAGCGAACGGGTGAATGTAGTGCCATGTACAGGGAAGTATAAAAATGTTTGAACTGAAATGGAATATATGTGAAGTTTTGCTTACAAGACACCTGAATGAGGTGATGTGTATGTTTGTAGTGATGGTTAGGAAGCTGCAGTTTCAGGCATACTTACCTGGCACAGGCTTAACAGTGATCCGCAAGGCTGTGGGCCCGGGGCGAGACCTTTCCATTGCACATCGGCTTGGTTGACCCCTGCGATCATCCCAAATGTGGACGACTCGGGTGCGCAATTTATAAGTGTGGGGGACTGCGTTCGCGCTCTCCCCTGGAAAAAACAATCAAAAATAGAAATGCCTTTTTTTCATTCTGTTTGTCTATCATGACATGTTCAGTTGTTGTTGTTGTTGTTGTTGTTGTTGTTGTTGTTGTTGTTGATGATGATGTGTTTATTTTGCTGAGTAGCTCCCAAGGAGAAAGATAGGACCCGGAAGGAAACTTGGGTGTTGACATGGAAGTTACCTCCCCTGGGTACCTGGCGCAAGGTGCATGTCTATGCAGCCTAAAATGCAAATAAAGCCATTTCCGTCTCGTTCTTCCTACCAATAATCTTTGCATAAAGCGAACGGGTGAATGTAGTGCCATGTACAGGGAAGTATAAAAATGTTTGAACTGAAATGGAATATATGTGAAGTTTTGCTTACAAGACACCTGAATGAGGTGATGTGTATGTTTGTAGTGATGGTTAGGAAGCTGCAGTTTCAGGCATACTTACCTGGCACAGGCTTAACAGTGATCCGCAAGGCTGTGGGCCCGGGGCGAGACCTTTCCATTGCACATCGGCTTGGTTGACCCCTGCGATCATCCCAAATGTGGACGACTCGGGTGCGCAATTTATAAGTGTGGGGGACTGCGTTCGCGCTCTCCCCTGGAAAAAACAATCAAAAATAGAAATGCCTTTTTTTCATTCTGTTTGTCTATCATGACATGTTCAGTTGTTGTTGTTGTTGTTGTTGTTGTTGTTGTTGTTGTTGTTGATGATGATGTGTTTATTTTGCTGAGTAGCTCCCAAGGAGAAAGATAGGACCCGGAAGGAAACTTGGGTGTTGACATGGAAGTTACCTCCCCTGGGTACCTGGCGCAAGGTGCATGTCTATGCAGCCTAAAATGCAAATAAAGCCATTTCCGTCTCGTTCTTCCTACCAATAATCTTTGCATAAAGCGAACGGGTGAATGTAGTGCCATGTACAGGGAAGTATAAAAATGTTTGAACTGAAATGGAATATATGTGAAGTTTTGCTTACAAGACACCTGAATGAGGTGATGTGTATGTTTGTAGTGATGGTTAGGAAGCTGCAGTTTCAGGCATACTTACCTGGCACAGGCTTAACAGTGATCCGCAAGGCTGTGGGCCCGGGGCGAGACCTTTCCATTGCACATCGGCTTGGTTGACCCCTGCGATCATCCCAAATGTGGACGACTCGGGTGCGCAATTTATAAGTGTGGGGGACTGCGTTCGCGCTCTCCCCTGGAAAAAACAATCAAAAATAGAAATGCCTTTTTTTCATTCTGTTTGTCTATCATGACATGTTCAGTTGTTGTTGTTGTTGTTGTTGTTGTTGTTGTTGTTGTTGTTGATGATGATGTGTTTATTTTGCTGAGTAGCTCCCAAGGAGAAAGATAGGACCCGGAAGGAAACTTGGGTGTTGACATGGAAGTTACCTCCCCTGGGTACCTGGCGCAAGGTGCATGTCTATGCAGCCTAAAATGCAAATAAAGCCATTTCCGTCTCGTTCTTCCTACCAATAATCTTTGCATAAAGCGAACGGGTGAATGTAGTGCCATGTACAGGGAAGTATAAAAATGTTTGAACTGAAATGGAATATATGTGAAGTTTTGCTTACAAGACACCTGAATGAGGTGATGTGTATGTTTGTAGTGATGGTTAGGAAGCTGCAGTTTCAGGCATACTTACCTGGCACAGGCTTAACAGTGATCCGCAAGGCTGTGGGCCCGGGGCGAGACCTTTCCATTGCACATCGGCTTGGTTGACCCCTGCGATCATCCCAAATGTGGACGACTCGGGTGCGCAATTTATAAGTGTGGGGGACTGCGTTCGCGCTCTCCCCTGGAAAAAACAATCAAAAATAGAAATGCCTTTTTTTCATTCTGTTTGTCTATCATGACATGTTCAGTTGTTGTTGTTGTTGTTGTTGTTGTTGTTGTTGTTGTTGATGATGATGTGTTTATTTTGCTGAGTAGCTCCCAAGGAGAAAGATAGGACCCGGAAGGAAACTTGGGTGTTGACATGGAAGTTACCTCCCCTGGGTACCTGGCGCAAGGTGCATGTCTATGCAGCCTAAAATGCAAATAAAGCCATTTCCGTCTCGTTCTTCCTACCAATAATCTTTGCATAAAGCGAACGGGTGAATGTAGTGCCATGTACAGGGAAGTATAAAAATGTTTGAACTGAAATGGAATATATGTGAAGTTTTGCTTACAAGACACCTGAATGAGGTGATGTGTATGTTTGTAGTGATGGTTAGGAAGCTGCAGTTTCAGGCATACTTACCTGGCACAGGCTTAACAGTGATCCGCAAGGCTGTGGGCCCGGGGCGAGACCTTTCCATTGCACATCGGCTTGGTTGACCCCTGCGATCATCCCAAATGTGGACGACTCGGGTGCGCAATTTATAAGTGTGGGGGACTGCGTTCGTGCTCTCCCCTGGAAAAAACAATCAAAAATAGAAATGCCTTTTTTTCATTCTGTTTGTCTATCATGACATGTTCAGTTGTTGTTGTTGTTGTTGTTGTTGTTGTTGTTGTTGTTGTTGTTGTTGATGATGATGTGTTTATTTTGCTGAGTAGCTCCCAAGGAGAAAGATAGGACCCGGAAGGAAACTTGGGTGTTGACATGGAAGTTACCTCCCCTGGGTACCTGGCGCAAGGTGCATGTCTATGCAGCCTAAAATGCAAATAAAGCCATTTCCGTCTCGTTCTTCCTACCAATAATCTTTGCATAAAGCGAACGGGTGAATGTAGTGCCATGTACAGGGAAGTATAAAAATGTTTGAACTGAAATGGAATATATGTGAAGTTTTGCTTACAAGACACCTGAATGAGGTGATGTGTATGTTTGTAGTGATGGTTAGGAAGCTGCAGTTTCAGGCATACTTACCTGGCACAGGCTTAACAGTGATCCGCAAGGCTGTGGGCCCGGGGCGAGACCTTTCCATTGCACATCGGCTTGGTTGACCCCTGCGATCATCCCAAATGTGGACGACTCGGGTGCGCAATTTATAAGTGTGGGGGACTGCGTTCGCGCTCTCCCCTGGAAAAAACAATCAAAAATAGAAATGCCTTTTTTTCATTCTGTTTGTCTATCATGACATGTTCAGTTGTTGTTGTTGTTGTTGTTGTTGTTGTTGTTGTTGTTGTTGATGATGATGTGTTTATTTTGCTGAGTAGCTCCCAAGGAGAAAGATAGGACCCGGAAGGAAACTTGGGTGTTGACATGGAAGTTACCTCCCCTGGGTACCTGGCGCAAGGTGCATGTCTATGCAGCCTAAAATGCAAATAAAGCCATTTCCGTCTCGTTCTTCCTACCAATAATCTTTGCATAAAGCGAACGGGTGAATGTAGTGCCATGTACAGGGAAGTATAAAAATGTTTGAACTGAAATGGAATATATGTGAAGTTTTGCTTACAAGACACCTGAATGAGGTGATGTGTATGTTTGTAGTGATGGTTAGGAAGCTGCAGTTTCAGGCATACTTACCTGGCACAGGCTTAACAGTGATCCGCAAGGCTGTGGGCCCGGGGCGAGACCTTTCCATTGCACATCGGCTTGGTTGACCCCTGCGATCATCCCAAATGTGGACGACTCGGGTGCGCAATTTATAAGTGTGGGGGACTGCGTTCGCGCTCTCCCCTGGAAAAAACAATCAAAAATAGAAATGCCTTTTTTTCATTCTGTTTGTCTATCATGACATGTTCAGTTGTTGTTGTTGTTGTTGTTGTTGTTGTTGTTGTTGTTGTTGATGATGATGTGTTTATTTTGCTGAGTAGCTCCCAAGGAGAAAGATAGGACCCGGAAGGAAACTTGGGTGTTGACATGGAAGTTACCTCCCCTGGGTACCTGGCGCAAGGTGCATGTCTATGCAGCCTAAAATGCAAATAAAGCCATTTCCGTCTCGTTCTTCCTACCAATAATCTTTGCATAAAGCGAACGGGTGAATGTAGTGCCATGTACAGGGAAGTATAAAAATGTTTGAACTGAAATGGAATATATGTGAAGTTTTGCTTACAAGACACCTGAATGAGGTGATGTGTATGTTTGTAGTGATGGTTAGGAAGCTGCAGTTTCAGGCATACTTACCTGGCACAGGCTTAGCGTGATCCTGAGGAAAGTATTGAGAACTAATTTTTCTTTTCACAGGTCTACGGGTGGGCTGGACTTCTTGTCCTCCGTCTTCGGACTCCCCCCATTGTTTTGTATCATGGCCGCCATTCAGTCTTCAGGGAATGGGCCATGGAAGTCAGAGACGATTCCAGACATAAGGAAGAGAGTAGTGAAGATGGATTTTGTTGGCCCAGATCGGTTTGCTGTGACAAGATTCAAGCTCTTCCCTTTCTTATTGGATACCTGTGGTGATGGTTTTGAGAGACTTGCAAGGCGGGAAAAACCGACCGAGTGGTTTTTAACAGTGACATCTGAGGAGCTAGGAGAACATCTACATGATCTGAAATACAAGCATCTATCGGATACTTTAGGTGTTCATTTTTCCTTAGTGAACAAGGTGAGGACATCAGTTCGTGTACACTGGCTACCAGAGGAGTTCGGAGCAACCTTTTTGGCACGTTTTTTCAAGGATTACGGGAAAGTATTAAGTGTTCAGGAGGATGTTAGCAAGGACAAGTTCGACGAAGGATGCCTACTTGGAACATACGAGGTAGTCTTGGAAACGTGCTATGAAGACGTAACTGCTATTCCTCATTTAGTAAACATCACCGGGAGAAGCAGTTCTTTTCCACTTTTGTTTACAATGGTGGGAAGACCTCCTCTGTGTTTAAAGTGCCACGAGGTAGGTCATCTGAGGAAGGAATGTAAAGGATCTACAAAAGTTCAGATGCCACCCACCTCTTACCGTCTTCCCAGAAAGAGATATTCTGATGTTTTGAGAAACAATACTCAACCTAATTCTTATGTTGATGAAGAAGAAGAGGTCAGGAAAGAAATGAAGGAGATCGAGGAGGCAGCGTCAAAAGATGACTGGTCAAAGGACGTGCCAACAGAGAAGACAAGTGTTCCTCAAGAAAAGGAGGTGTTAACAGTGGAGGATGATGAGACAGAGATCTTACAGGAAGACCCTACAGAGGCTGACAATCCTGTAGATATGGAGGAGGCTCCTCAGTCTGATGTTACAACAGAACTAAACCTTTCCACTCAGGATGGATTTCACAGGAAACGTCCAGGTTCACCTACTTTACAAAAGGATAAAGCCGCGAAACTAGTGAGAGACACCAAAAGAGACATAGAACAGCGGGAGAAGGATGAATGGAAACTCAGGACCCAGGGCATGGTGGACACGGATGACTCTAGTACAACAGAGAGCATCACTTAAGTGACGTAAAATGTGTGTTTCCGAACTTTCCCGAATGATTTGGACATGCCCCTGGACGATGGCTATGGATAATGGATTTATATATTGTGAGATTCTGTTGACGATTTGGATAAGCCTTTGGATTAAGATTAGAGATAAGCGATCTACTGTATACAGCATTGGCTGGGACCCCTTTTTGGTATGTATGAATACTTATATATTACTTTCCTCATATGCTACTGTTTTAATTACAATTGTATATAGTTATGTAACTTTCACTTTATCATTAATGTTTCTTTTGTCTAATAGCAGACACATAAGTGTAAGGTCCTATGTACGTTTGGTGATATACACCAAATTATTCTATATAAATTCAAATGTATAACTTTGCTACTATTAATTGTGCTGGGATAAGGGGTAGTACCAGAAGACGTGTGCTGTGTGAGGAGTGGAAGAGAATGAATGTTGATATTTTATTTATGCAAGAATGTCATATAGCCAGTGTGAAAGAAGGAGAGACTGTTGAGAAAGAATTTGGATGTAAAGCCTTCTGGAGTTTTGGTACGGGAAACGCACGTGGGGTAGGCATTTTACTATCACATCACTTAGATTTTAATATTATAAAATTTCATTACGATTTTGATGGCAGGCTCTTTGTTTTAGATATTGATATAGATAATAATTATTTCAGATTTATTAACCTGTATGCTCCTAATTATTATACAGATAGGCGGGATTTCCTGTTATCTTTGGAAAATTATTTTGTTACTCGTCGCCTTGTTGTCCTTGGGGGAGATTTTAATTTCGTTTTATCAACTGTTCTAGATAAAGTGGGGGGAAACCCAAAATGTGGTACTGGGGGGGCAACTATTCTGAAACGGTATCAAGATTTATATAAATTAGTAGACCCTTATCGAGTGTTACATAAAACTAAAGTTAGGACAACATGGCGAGGTGGAAATGTCAGTTGTCGGCTAGATCGATTTTATGTCTCTGCTCCATTAGTTCCGGCAGTCAAAAGTTGTGATGTTCAGCCATGTTCCATTTCTGATCACGATTATTGTGTTCTAGGTTTGGAGGTTGTTGATTGCATCTCTGTAGGACCTGGTTATTGGAAATTTAATAACTCTTTGCTTAAAGACAAATCATTTGTTTCGGAATTTCAGAAATTTTGGGAATCTTTACATATTGAGTCTGATTTGTCTCTTTTGGAATGGGATGAGCTTAAAGTTCAAATTAAAACTTTTGTTTTGGCGTATGGGAAAAAGCTAGCTGCCAATAAAAGACAGATTTTACAGCAGCTTCAAAGGCGATACAGAGATCTGCTAACTGCAGAAAGTCAAAGACCTGGGGAGTATGTAGAGCAGTTAAAAGCGATCAAATCACAACTTTATGACTTTCATTATGATAAGGTACAAGGAAGTGCAATCCGCTCCAGAGTGCAAGTTTTAGAAAATAATGAACAGCCATCCAAACATTTCCTAAAGTCTGAATTTAAGCGCTCTGGAGATAAAATCATTCGTGTTTTGGAGAATGGTTCTGAAATTTATGACAAAAATGAAACGATTCGTAAATATTGCAGGGAGTTCTATGAAAACTTATATACCCCTGAGGAAATTGATGATTTCTACTGTTCAGAATTTATTGAGGACTTGCCTTTCTTGGATAGGGCATCAGCTGATAGTTTAGAGGGTGCTGTGACAAAAGAAGAGATTTTATTTGCTTTAAAAGGGATGGATAACAATAAAGCCCCGGGGTTGGATGGTTTAAGTAAAGAGTTTTACATAACGTTTTGGCCGTTATTTCAAGATATCTTATTACACATTTATAATTTGTCAATAAAATTGGGTACTCTTAGCAATTCCCAAAAACTAGGATGTATCTCTCTGTTATGTAAGGACCCTAAAAATCCTCAATTGTTACGCAATTGGCGCCCTATTAGTCTCTTAAACGTAGATTACAAAATATTATCTAGAGTTGTACAAAGCCGGTTATCATTAGTTATTGCTGAGATTGTGCATCCTGATCAGACATGTTCTATCAGAGGCAGATCAATAGCAGACAACATACATCTTCTACGAAATGTAGTAGATTATGTGGAGCAAAAAGGAGATTCTGTGGCCTTCGTTTGTCTTGATCAAGAGAAGGCTTTTGATCGGGTAAACCATGAATTCATGTTCAAGGCCTTACATCAGTATGGGTTTGGTCCAGAGTTTATCAACCTGGTCAGCCTCTTATACAATAATGTACAAAGTACAGTGTTGGTAAATGGTAATCTCTCGGATACATTCCCCGTGAGGAGGGGGGTCAGGCAAGGCTGCAGCCTGAGCCCATTGTTATATATTTTAGTTTTCGAACCTTTTGCAATTAAAGTAAGGAATGATAAATTAATCAAGGGCATTAAAATTCCCGGTGTTAACGAAGAAGCCAAAATATCAGCCTATGCTGATGACGGGACTGGTATTTGTGTGAATGAGAGGAGTGTCAGACGTTTACTTCAAGTGAGTGAGTGGTATGCTCGTGGAACTGGTGCTCGTTTGAACATGGCTAAAACCAAAGCCATATCTTTTGGGAAATGGCGTTCTTCGGCCGACCACCCTTTTGGTATATCATGGCCCGAATCATGTAAAATTTTGGGGGTAGTTTTTGGTAAGAATGTCACTCCTGATGATAATTGGAACAAAATTTTAACCAAATTTCACGGGGTTCTAAATTTTGCATTTAAAGACAGATTTTTATCAGTGTATGGTAAATCTGTAATCTGTAACGTCATGGCCATGTCAAAGTTGTGGTATGTTGCATCTGTATTGCACATGCCCAAGCACTTTGTTGATATTTTCACACGAGTAGCATTTGACTTTTTTTGGGAATCCCATCTATTTGAACCCCTCTCTAGGACTATCTTATATAATAATATAGATGTTGGAGGTGTTAACTTTCCCCATATTCCTTCTCGTCTGCATGCTTTACGTCTTTACCATTTATATAAAATCATTAATAATAGTAAGTGTAAATATTCCTGTTTTGCGCTCTACTGGATTGGCTTTTCACTGAAGCATATCAAACCTGAATTCGCTTCAAATTTAAAGCCACACTCTGCATATATCCCTCCCTATTACAAAAAAGTGTTAGACTCATATAGATATTTTAATTCGTTATATCCTGATTATGATTGGAGAGTCCCTGTAAAAAGTGGTGTATTTTATAAACTGTTGATTGCCCATGTATGTACAGAGCCTGCTATCTTTAAGTATTTTTCTAATGTACAATTTAAATCTGCCTTCACATTGCTCAACGACTCATTCATAGATCCCCTTGTAAAAAATTTCTCCTGGCGTCTTCTTCATGACATTGTCCCCACTAACTTTACTCTTTTTTGCAAACGCCATTCCCTCATTAAAAAATGTACTTTTTGCAATGAAAATGAGTCTGTTGAGCATCTATTTTACAATTGCAATATGGTCTCTACTTTGTGGAATATCGTCAGCAAATGGGTTTTGGATTTATCTTTTGGCTTGATTGATTTAAATGCTAATAAGATTCGGTTTAATCAGTTATCCTTTTGTCATTGCAAATATCGAAAAAACGTCATGGTGTACCTGGTGTGTTTGGCCAAGCATCAGATCTGGGTTGATAGGTGTCATGTAAAAAATGGTAGGAAAGGGGTGACAAAGGAAAGTATTGTCGCCCATTTTTTGGAAAGGTTACGATTTCGTATCGTAGTTGACAAAGCCCGTTTGCCTGACAATTTATTTAATCTTTACTGGGTGCAGTGTTCTTTGTTCTGCACCGTCAACAATAACAAGGTGGAATTTACATTTTAATTGCTAACTATAAAGACTGTTTATGAAGAATATCATATAAATTATTATATTATTGTATGTACTTTCCACCTTTAGTTTTGTAATCACCCCGACATTATAGTCTACCATCCCATGTGAAAAAAAGTTATATGGATAGACTATTAGGACCCAGGCACCTTTTCTTTTAATCATCATTCCTTTCCTCATCGCCATTTTCATTTAAAGTATGTTTTATCATGTCCATTGCTATCCTTCAAGGTGTCTGGGGAGCATTGTTCTTAGGGCCATTTAAATGTAAATAAACTTTATTAAAAAAAAAAAAAAAAAAAAAAAAAAAAAAAAAAAAAAAAACAAGGCTGTGGGCCCGGGGCGAGACCTTTCCATTGCACATCGGCTTGGTTGACCCCTGCGATCATCCCAAATGTGGACGACTCGGGTGCGCAATTTATAAGTGTGGGGGACTGCGTTCGCGCTCTCCCCTGGAAAAAACAATCAAAAATAGAAATGCCTTTTTTTCATTCTGTTTGTCTATCATGACATGTTCAGTTGTTGTTGTTGTTGTTGTTGTTGTTGTTGTTGTTGTTGTTGATGATGATGTGTTTATTTTGCTGAGTAGCTCCCAAGGAGAAAGATAGGACCCGGAAGGAAACTTGGGTGTTGACATGGAAGTTACCTCCCCTGGGTACCTGGCGCAAGGTGCATGTCTATGCAGCCTAAAATGCAAATAAAGCCATTTCCGTCTCGTTCTTCCTACCAATAATCTTTGCATAAAGCGAACGGGTGAATGTAGTGCCATGTACAGGGAAGTATAAAAATGTTTGAACTGAAATGGAATATATGTGAAGTTTTGCTTACAAGACACCTGAATGAGGTGATGTGTATGTTTGTAGTGATGGTTAGGAAGCTGCAGTTTCAGGCATACTTACCTGGCACAGGCTTAACAGTGATCCGCAAGGCTGTGGGCCCGGGGCGAGACCTTTCCATTGCACATCGGCTTGGTTGACCCCTGCGATCATCCCAAATGTGGACGACTCGGGTGCGCAATTTATAAGTGTGGGGGACTGCGTTCGCGCTCTCCCCTGGAAAAAACAATCAAAAATAGAAATGCCTTTTTTTCATTCTGTTTGTCTATCATGACATGTTCAGTTGTTGTTGTTGTTGTTGTTGTTGTTGTTGTTGTTGTTGTTGTTGTTGATGATGATGTGTTTATTTTGCTGAGTAGCTCCCAAGGAGAAAGATAGGACCCGGAAGGAAACTTGGGTGTTGACATGGAAGTTACCTCCCCTGGGTACCTGGCGCAAGGTGCATGTCTATGCAGCCTAAAATGCAAATAAAGCCATTTCCGTCTCGTTCTTCCTACCAATAATCTTTGCATAAAGCGAACGGGTGAATGTAGTGCCATGTACAGGGAAGTATAAAAATGTTTGAACTGAAATGGAATATATGTGAAGTTTTGCTTACAAGACACCTGAATGAGGTGATGTGTATGTTTGTAGTGATGGTTAGGAAGCTGCAGTTTCAGGCATACTTACCTGGCACAGGCTTAACAGTGATCCGCAAGGCTGTGGGCCCGGGGCGAGACCTTTCCATTGCACATCGGCTTGGTTGACCCCTGCGATCATCCCAAATGTGGACGACTCGGGTGCGCAATTTATAAGTGTGGGGGACTGCGTTCGCGCTCTCCCCTGGAAAAAACAATCAAAAATAGAAATGCCTTTTTTTCATTCTGTTTGTCTATCATGACATGTTCAGTTGTTGTTGTTGTTGTTGTTGTTGTTGTTGTTGTTGTTGTTGATGATGATGTGTTTATTTTGCTGAGTAGCTCCCAAGGAGAAAGATAGGACCCGGAAGGAAACTTGGGTGTTGACATGGAAGTTACCTCCCCTGGGTACCTGGCGCAAGGTGCATGTCTATGCAGCCTAAAATGCAAATAAAGCCATTTCCGTCTCGTTCTTCCTACCAATAATCTTTGCATAAAGCGAACGGGTGAATGTAGTGCCATGTACAGGGAAGTATAAAAATGTTTGAACTGAAATGGAATATATGTGAAGTTTTGCTTACAAGACACCTGAATGAGGTGATGTGTATGTTTGTAGTGATGGTTAGGAAGCTGCAGTTTCAGGCATACTTACCTGGCACAGGCTTAACAGTGATCCGCAAGGCTGTGGGCCCGGGGCGAGACCTTTCCATTGCACATCGGCTTGGTTGACCCCTGCGATCATCCCAAATGTGGACGACTCGGGTGCGCAATTTATAAGTGTGGGGGACTGCGTTCGCGCTCTCCCCTGGAAAAAACAATCAAAAATAGAAATGCCTTTTTTTCATTCTGTTTGTCTATCATGACATGTTCAGTTGTTGTTGTTGTTGTTGTTGTTGTTGTTGTTGTTGTTGATGATGATGTGTTTATTTTGCTGAGTAGCTCCCAAGGAGAAAGATAGGACCCGGAAGGAAACTTGGGTGTTGACATGGAAGTTACCTCCCCTGGGTACCTGGCGCAAGGTGCATGTCTATGCAGCCTAAAATGCAAATAAAGCCATTTCCGTCTCGTTCTTCCTACCAATAATCTTTGCATAAAGCGAACGGGTGAATGTAGTGCCATGTACAGGGAAGTATAAAAATGTTTGAACTGAAATGGAATATATGTGAAGTTTTGCTTACAAGACACCTGAATGAGGTGATGTGTATGTTTGTAGTGATGGTTAGGAAGCTGCAGTTTCAGGCATACTTACCTGGCACAGGCTTAACAGTGATCCGCAAGGCTGTGGGCCCGGGGCGAGACCTTTCCATTGCACATCGGCTTGGTTGACCCCTGCGATCATCCCAAATGTGGACGACTCGGGTGCGCAATTTATAAGTGTGGGGGACTGCGTTCGCGCTCTCCCCTGGAAAAAACAATCAAAAATAGAAATGCCTTTTTTTCATTCTGTTTGTCTATCATGACATGTTCAGTTGTTGTTGTTGTTGTTGTTGTTGTTGTTGTTGTTGTTGATGATGATGTGTTTATTTTGCTGAGTAGCTCCCAAGGAGAAAGATAGGACCCGGAAGGAAACTTGGGTGTTGACATGGAAGTTACCTCCCCTGGGTACCTGGCGCAAGGTGCATGTCTATGCAGCCTAAAATGCAAATAAAGCCATTTCCGTCTCGTTCTTCCTACCAATAATCTTTGCATAAAGCGAACGGGTGAATGTAGTGCCATGTACAGGGAAGTATAAAAATGTTTGAACTGAAATGGAATATATGTGAAGTTTTGCTTACAAGACACCTGAATGAGGTGATGTGTATGTTTGTAGTGATGGTTAGGAAGCTGCAGTTTCAGGCATACTTACCTGGCACAGGCTTAACAGTGATCCGCAAGGCTGTGGGCCCGGGGCGAGACCTTTCCATTGCACATCGGCTTGGTTGACCCCTGCGATCATCCCAAATGTGGACGACTCGGGTGCGCAATTTATAAGTGTGGGGGACTGCGTTCGCGCTCTCCCCTGGAAAAAACAATCAAAAATAGAAATGCCTTTTTTTCATTCTGTTTGTCTATCATGACATGTTCAGTTGTTGTTGTTGTTGTTGTTGTTGTTGTTGTTGTTGTTGTTGTTGTTGTTGTTGTTGTTGATGATGATGTGTTTATTTTGCTGAGTAGCTCCCAAGGAGAAAGATAGGACCCGGAAGGAAACTTGGGTGTTGACATGGAAGTTACCTCCCCTGGGTACCTGGCGCAAGGTGCATGTCTATGCAGCCTAAAATGCAAATAAAGCCATTTCCGTCTCGTTCTTCCTACCAATAATCTTTGCATAAAGCGAACGGGTGAATGTAGTGCCATGTACAGGGAAGTATAAAAATGTTTGAACTGAAATGGAATATATGTGAAGTTTTGCTTACAAGACACCTGAATGAGGTGATGTGTATGTTTGTAGTGATGGTTAGGAAGCTGCAGTTTCAGGCATACTTACCTGGCACAGGCTTAACAGTGATCCGCAAGGCTGTGGGCCCGGGGCGAGACCTTTCCATTGCACATCGGCTTGGTTGACCCCTGCGATCATCCCAAATGTGGACGACTCGGGTGCGCAATTTATAAGTGTGGGGGACTGCGTTCGCGCTCTCCCCTGGAAAAAACAATCAAAAATAGAAATGCCTTTTTTTCATTCTGTTTGTCTATCATGACATGTTCAGTTGTTGTTGTTGTTGTTGTTGTTGTTGTTGTTGTTGTTGTTGATGATGATGTGTTTATTTTGCTGAGTAGCTCCCAAGGAGAAAGATAGGACCCGGAAGGAAACTTGGGTGTTGACATGGAAGTTACCTCCCCTGGGTACCTGGCGCAAGGTGCATGTCTATGCAGCCTAAAATGCAAATAAAGCCATTTCCGTCTCGTTCTTCCTACCAATAATCTTTGCATAAAGCGAACGGGTGAATGTAGTGCCATGTACAGGGAAGTATAAAAATGTTTGAACTGAAATGGAATATATGTGAAGTTTTGCTTACAAGACACCTGAATGAGGTGATGTGTATGTTTGTAGTGATGGTTAGGAAGCTGCAGTTTCAGGCATACTTACCTGGCACAGGCTTAACAGTGATCCGCAAGGCTGTGGGCCCGGGGCGAGACCTTTCCATTGCAAATCGGCTTGGTTGACCCCTGCGATCATCCCAAATGTGGACGACTCGGGTGCGCAATTTATAAGTGTGGGGGACTGCGTTCGCGCTCTCCCCTGGAAAAAACAATCAAAAATAGAAATGCCTTTTTTTCATTCTGTTTGTCTATCATGACATGTTCAGTTGTTGTTGTTGTTGTTGTTGTTGTTGTTGTTGTTGTTGTTGATGATGATGTGTTTATTTTGCTGAGTAGCTCCCAAGGAGAAAGATAGGACCCGGAAGGAAACTTGGGTGTTGACATGGAAGTTACCTCCCCTGGGTACCTGGCGCAAGGTGCATGTCTATGCAGCCTAAAATGCAAATAAAGCCATTTCCGTCTCGTTCTTCCTACCAATAATCTTTGCATAAAGCGAACGGGTGAATGTAGTGCCATGTACAGGGAAGTATAAAAATGTTTGAACTGAAATGGAATATATGTGAAGTTTTGCTTACAAGACACCTGAATGAGGTGATGTGTATGTTTGTAGTGATGGTTAGGAAGCTGCAGTTTCAGGCATACTTACCTGGCACAGGCTTAACAGTGATCCGCAAGGCTGTGGGCCCGGGGCGAGACCTTTCCATTGCACATCGGCTTGGTTGACCCCTGCGATCATCCCAAATGTGGACGACTCGGGTGCGCAATTTATAAGTGTGGGGGACTGCGTTCGCGCTCTCCCCTGGAAAAAACAATCAAAAATAGAAATGCCTTTTTTTCATTCTGTTTGTCTATCATGACATGTTCAGTTGTTGTTGTTGTTGTTGTTGTTGTTGTTGTTGTTGTTGTTGATGATGATGTGTTTATTTTGCTGAGTAGCTCCCAAGGAGAAAGATAGGACCCGGAAGGAAACTTGGGTGTTGACATGGAAGTTACCTCCCCTGGGTACCTGGCGCAAGGTGCATGTCTATGCAGCCTAAAATGCAAATAAAGCCATTTCCGTCTCGTTCTTCCTACCAATAATCTTTGCATAAAGCGAACGGGTGAATGTAGTGCCATGTACAGGGAAGTATAAAAATGTTTGAACTGAAATGGAATATATGTGAAGTTTTGCTTACAAGACACCTGAATGAGGTGATGTGTATGTTTGTAGTGATGGTTAGGAAGCTGCAGTTTCAGGCATACTTACCTGGCACAGGCTTAACAGTGATCCGCAAGGCTGTGGGCCCGGGGCGAGACCTTTCCATTGCACATCGGCTTGGTTGACCCCTGCGATCATCCCAAATGTGGACGACTCGGGTGCGCAATTTATAAGTGTGGGGGACTGCGTTCGCGCTCTCCCCTGGAAAAAACAATCAAAAATAGAAATGCCTTTTTTTCATTCTGTTTGTCTATCATGACATGTTCAGTTGTTGTTGTTGTTGTTGTTGTTGTTGTTGTTGTTGATGATGATGTGTTTATTTTGCTGAGTAGCTCCCAAGGAGAAAGATAGGACCCGGAAGGAAACTTGGGTGTTGACATGGAAGTTACCTCCCCTGGGTACCTGGCGCAAGGTGCATGTCTATGCAGCCTAAAATGCAAATAAAGCCATTTCCGTCTCGTTCTTCCTACCAATAATCTTTGCATAAAGCGAACGGGTGAATGTAGTGCCATGTACAGGGAAGTATAAAAATGTTTGAACTGAAATGGAATATATGTGAAGTTTTGCTTACAAGACACCTGAATGAGGTGATGTGTATGTTTGTAGTGATGGTTAGGAAGCTGCAGTTTCAGGCACGTTCAGTCGCAGTTTGTACTCCAAGCTAGCAACACCTCTCCAGCCTACGAAGCAACCCAAGCCATCCAGCCACCAAGCCAACCTCACCCAGCAAAGCCTCCCAAGCCAGCACAGTTCCACTGATAGCCAGCCCAAGAGCAACACATCGGTAATTATCACAACACACCCATACAATCTAGGTTAAAACCACTCACACACAAGCCCACTTAAAACACCAAACCCTCAAACACTCTAGTTACTACCAAAACACACCCTTTCAAACTTAGGCCAAAGGTAACTCACCCCAAGCCCACTTAAAACACCAACTCTCCAAAATCTCCTAGCTAAACAAACTAACTCACCAGCCAAAACCCAAATAGCGTAGAAGCCAGCCAAACACTACTCACCCAGTCACCCACTCTACACACAAAGCCCCCTCTTAAGCCCAGCTCACTCTCCTCCCCCAAACCAAAACCTACAAACCTACAACAGCTACACTACCACAGACATGACCGACACACGCATTATCACCCAGGCAGACATCCACTGCACAGACACACCCACACCATCGGAGGCCCACAACACCTCCGATCGGACACCTGAAACCCTCATCCCGCACGAATTCGGAAAGCAAACCACAGTCGCTTCTCCCACCAAAACTCCGGATTCGCCTGCAACCACAACAAACCCAAAGAAACGGAAGCTAAATGCTTCAAACACAACACCTGCATCACCTTCCACCCCCGCATCTATAGTCACCTTCGCCCTCTACTTCTGCGCGGCTGGCCCCATAAACATCCTAAGTAAGGTACTCTCCGCCAATAAAGTAGGATCATTCTTTAAAAAACAACAAATACTCTTCGATAAAATCAGGGAAGCCCACAAAGGATTTCAGATCATCTTTCCGGACCAACAATCACTTAACGCAGCCAAAAAAATAACGGAAATATTTCAATACACAGTAACCCACCAAACCCCAAACTGGCAACTATACACTAGAGGAGTAATTAGAGTAAACCCTAGAGAGTCAGAGGAGGACCTAGAATTCTACAGTAACGAAGCAAATCTAAACACAGGCTCCTTCCCCCAACCTAAAATAACCAGCACTAAAAGAATTACATCAAATAGGAACGGTAGAATAACCAACACGCCGATAGTCATCATAAACTTCCAAAAATCAGAAACGTATCCAGAAGCCCCTAAACACATCTCCTTCGGAGCGTCATCTAAATTAGAAGTTAAACCCTATATCAAACAAGTCAAACAGTGCACAAACTGCCTCCAATACAATCACACCGCTAACGGATGTAAATATCAAAAAACTAAATGTAGAAACTGCGCTCAACCTCAATGTCTAGGGCCATGCGCCCCCTGGTGCATTCACTGCAAAACAAACACCCACTCCTCACTATCCAACAAATGCCCCCACAAACACACACTCACCCAACAGGCCAACCGACACATAAACATCGACTCGGCCAAACTACAAACACGAAAACTGACACAGCATCCAAGAACACCCCTACTACCCACACCACAACCAAACAACCAACCACACCTACAGAGCCCGTACGACGGCGTCCTCATGCCAACACCACAAGCATCAGCCACAAACACCCAAACCCAACACTACCCGCCAACATTCGCCACACCCAAACCAGTCGCCGCATCCACACCCGCACCTAAACCAAAACTCACTAAACCTACCATATCTCACCCCAACACCATACAATCTACAGCCACCAGGGCAACAACAACCACACACGAGCAAGCAACACACGAAAAACTAAACATTACTAAACCCATTGAAATACCCAGTACACCTACTCCAACACAACCAAACACCCACACAACTCCCATGGATAGTGAGGAAACCAATCTAATTAACCTAGATGACTCCCAAACCACAACTGATCAAAACATAAATGATAAAACATTTTCAGCCCCCAAAACCCTGAAAAATCGCAAACGCAAACCCCAAACTCAACCTGAACCCGAAACTTTAACCACCAAACTAAATAGCTTCACACTCCTACTAGTATACATGCTTAAAGAAATCAAACCAGACCTTAAAGCCACTAACCTACACCAGGTAGCACATAGACTAAATCTAACTACCCAAACCTACCAAGAATTCTACGATAGTTACAACCTAGCAATCGCAGGACTATAAACCAAAAACCAAACCAAAATCGTAATCTCCAAACACTAAAAGCCCACATAATGACAGGCCTAAATATCTTTCAGTGGAATGCGGCCGGGCTTAACTCCCACAGCCACGAATTAAAAGCTAGATTTAAACTAAAACAAGGACCACACATAGCGTGCATCCAGGAAACTAAATTCTCCAATAAATCCAAATTTCACCTACCAAACTACAACATAGTCAGACATGATCGACCTAAAACCAAAATAATAAGAGCATCAGGTGGCCTACTAATACTAATTAGAGAAGACATAAGCTACGAGGAAATCAAAATAAACACCCCAAACCTAGAAGCCAATGGTATCCAAATCACCCTTAAAAACCAAAAAATAAACATCATAAACATCTACCACTGGCAACAACAGAAAATCCAACCGGAGGATCTAAACATACTCACAAAGATAGGCAACAAATCTACCATCTTTCTAGGAGACTTCAACGCCCACCACCCTTCCTGGGGCACGGGAGATAAACTAGATAATCACGGCAAACTAATATCAGAATGGATAGAAACAAATAATTTAGTACTACTAAATAACAACCAACCTACCAGATACGACAAAAACAATAAAAACATGTCGGCTATCGACCTAACCATATGTACAGCAGACTTAGCTCAAAGTACCCAATGGGAAGTTCACGACGCCCCCCTAGGAAGTGATCACTTCCCCATAAACATAACCATAGGAAACACTAACGTCCCAAATCAATCCGAAAGTTCAGAACCTAAATTTAACTACAACCAGGCTAACTGGGATAAATTCCAAGACATATGCAACCAAGCTAACCTAGTAGAACTAGAAAATAGTGACCCAGAAATATATTGCCAAAACCTAACGGACTTCATAATAAACGCAGCCAAAAGCGCAATCCCCTTTAAAAAACCCAATAAATCGGGTAGGCCCTCTGTACCCTGGTGGAACGAGGAAATAGAACTAACTAGACAAAAACGTAAAACAGCCTTCAACAAAGCCAAACGCGACCATAACCACATACCAGTAGCTCACCAACTAAACCACCAGGTACAAAACCTAGTTAAAATAGCAAAAACTAGAGACTGGAAAAAATTCTGTGAGGGATTAAACAACCGTACAGACGCCAGAACGGTCTGGCGTAAAATCCACGCCGTTAGAGGCCTAAAACGTCACCAAAAGACACCTAACATAAATAACTCAACAACCCCTAGCGAAAAAGCAGACAACCTAGCAAACCACTTTTCGGCCACAAGCAGTAATAACAATTTCAGTGACAAATTCCAACTAAAACTTAAAACAGAAACCAAACCTAGCCAAGACCCAAATAATGACGCCCTAGAAATAAATCAGCCGTACACAATAGAAGAACTCAATTATGTACTCCAAAATAGGAAAAAGGGAACAGCCCCAGGACTAGACCTAACCTCCTACCAAATATTAAAAAAACTCCCCCCTAAATTACTCCAGACACTACTCAAACTATATAACCTAATCTACATAAAAGGCCATGTACCAACCCCCTGGAAAGAGGCGCTAATCATACCTATTCCCAAACCCGGTAAACCAACCAACCAAGCTAACTCTTATAGACCAATCTCTCTTACTTCCAACCTTTGCAAAGTAATGGAATCCATGGCCAAAAATAGACTTCAACACTATCTATCTCAAAATAACATAATAAACTCAGATCAAAGCGGTTTCACTCCTGGCCGCTCCACCCTAGATAACCTCGCTCGTCTCGAACAGGATATTAAAACCGGTCAACTAAACAAACAATACACAACAGGCATCTTTCTGGACTTCTCTAAAGCCTTTGATATGGTATGGCATAACGGATTAATCCAAAAACTTAAAAAAATAGGACTTAAAGGTCAAATCGTAAACTACATCCAAAGCTTCCTCCAAAACCGCAAAATTACAGTGGGTATAGACCAGGCCTTGTCAGAGCAGTGTCCCCTGGAAAACGGCACCCCTCAAGGCAGCATTCTTAGCCCCACACTTTTTAATATAATGATAAACGACCTATTTGATGGCTTATCCCCCAAAATAAACACCTCAAAATTTGCGGATGACGGAGCCCTATGGATCCGCTCCAAAAGTATCTTAACATCTCAGGACTTACTACAAAAATCCCTAAACAAAATACAAAACTGGGCAGACAAATGGGGCTTCTCCCTAAACTCCGAAAAAACGACAGGAATAGTATTCAAACACAAAAATATGAGACGGGCCTCCCCTCTCCTCAAACTAAACAATAAACCAATCATATTTCAAAAGCAAACTAAATTCCTAGGTCTAATCTTCGACGAGCATCTCTCCTGGGATGCTCACGTCCAAAACCTAACCACCAGATGTAGCAAAGATCTAAACACACTAAGATGCCTAACCGGCTCCAACTGGGGAGCCTCTAAAGATACCCTCCTCAGCCTCTACACATCCCTAATCAGATCTAAACTAGACTACGGCTGTGCCATATACGATACCCTAAACGAAACCCTAACCAAAAAACTAGATTCAATACAATATCAAGCCCTCAAACTAGTAACACGTACTCAACATGGCACCTCCCTCACATCACTTCAGGCCCTTACAGGAGAAATGCCACTAAATTTACGTAGACAACACTTAACACTAAACTTCTGGGCAGCATCTCAATCAAACCCCCTTCTCCAAAACATGCTAAACCAAAACATACGTCCCCAAAACCAGGCACTAACTAGAAAACACCCTCTACTCACCCCAATATCCCAACGAATAATAAACTACCATAACGAACACCAAATAGGAAACCAACAACAAAACTGCAAACAATCAAACGTATTCACCCCAAAACTTAAAATCCCCAAAATAGACACATCCCTAGCCAACACAATAAACAAACAAACCGACCCAAACCTAGCTAAAAGCACATCACTAGCTTACATCCATCAAAAATGGCCAAATTGGTGTCACATATACACAGACGGATCCGCTGATCCGATCACAAATCACACAGGTTTCGGAGTCCATATAGCCCAACCAGTCAAAAATACTCAATCCTTCCGACTCCCAAACAACCAATCTATATTCACCGCAGAGCTCATGGGTATCGCCACGGCGCTCCACAGCCATCACACCAAAAACCAAAAAAAAATCTTAATACTCTCAGACTCACTAAGCGGACTTCAGGCCCTCCAAAACAAAAACACCAAAAACCGCCCCAAATTAATAAACCAAATTCTCAAAAGCGTAAACAAACTAACAGAGGCAGGCAAAAACATACAACTTATCTGGATACCAGCTCACGTAGGAATTTACGGGAATGAAAACGCAGACAGAGCCGCAAAACAATCCCTAAAAATACCAGACATAAGCCTTAAGCTACCAATATCTAAAGCAGAAATCAAAAGTATAAACAAACGTAAAATCACCCAAAAATGGCATAACCTCTATCAAAACACAAAAACCCAAATCCTAAAAACCCTCAAAAAACCCCTCACCAAACCCAAAATCCTCCATCCCTCCAAAAAAATCGATAGAATAATCACCAAACTCCAAACAGGACACACCAAACTAAATAACCACCTTCTAAAACTAAAAAAACACGCAAACGGGAAGTGCCCACACTGCACTCACCCAGAAACAATAGACCACGTACTACTACATTGCACCCACTACCTCACACAACGTACAACATTACAAACCAACCTAAATCCAAATAACGCTCTTACCTTAGAAGCAATCCTTAACCCCCAAAATAAAACAGAAAACTTCAAAGCCCTAGGCATTTACCTAACCAAAACAGAACTAATTAACCGTATTTAAAACTTCACTAAACCACCAACACTAAACATCCAAAAAACATCAACTCACCCCCACACACTCCCTTAGTCCCAACCACTCCCCCAAGGCATGTATTCCAAATCTCAAAATTTCAAAACTTTATATAAGCAACCACTAAACCCCCCTCCTTGGTTGCACTCCTCTCGCTACCACTTTTATACCACTAAATGGCCCGGCCGGGCCCGTGTGCGAAATACGCTCCAGTCGGAAAGCGCACGTAAAATCTCCTAATATAAGTAAGTAAGTAAGTTTCAGGCATACTTACCTGGCACAGGCTTAACAGTGATCCGCAAGGCTGTGGGCCCGGGGCGAGACCTTTCCATTGCACATCGGCTTGGTTGACCCCTGCGATCATCCCAAATGTGGACGACTCGGGTGCGCAATTTATAAGTGTGGGGGACTGCGTTCGCGCTCTCCCCTGGAAAAAACAATCAAAAATAGAAATGCCTTTTTTTCATTCTGTTTGTCTATCATGACATGTTCAGTTGTTGTTGTTGTTGTTGTTGTTGTTGTTGTTGTTGTTGTTGATGATGATGTGTTTATTTTGCTGAGTAGCTCCCAAGGAGAAAGATAGGACCCGGAAGGAAACTTGGGTGTTGACATGGAAGTTACCTCCCCTGGGTACCTGGCGCAAGGTGCATGTCTATGCAGCCTAAAATGCAAATAAAGCCATTTCCGTCTCGTTCTTCCTACCAATAATCTTTGCATAAAGCGAACGGGTGAATGTAGTGCCATGTACAGGGAAGTATAAAAATGTTTGAACTGAAATGGAATATATGTGAAGTTTTGCTTACAAGACACCTGAATGAGGTGATGTGTATGTTTGTAGTGATGGTTAGGAAGCTGCAGTTTCAGGCATACTTACCTGGCACAGGCTTAACAGTGATCCGCAAGGCTGTGGGCCCGGGGCGAGACCTTTCCATTGCACATCGGCTTGGTTGACCCCTGCGATCATCCCAAATGTGGACGACTCGGGTGCGCAATTTATAAGTGTGGGGGACTGCGTTCGCGCTCTCCCCTGGAAAAAACAATCAAAAATAGAAATGCCTTTTTTTCATTCTGTTTGTCTATCATGACATGTTCAGTTGTTGTTGTTGTTGTTGTTGTTGTTGTTGTTGTTGTTGTTGATGATGATGTGTTTATTTTGCTGAGTAGCTCCCAAGGAGAAAGATAGGACCCGGAAGGAAACTTGGGTGTTGACATGGAAGTTACCTCCCCTGGGTACCTGGCGCAAGGTGCATGTCTATGCAGCCTAAAATGCAAATAAAGCCATTTCCGTCTCGTTCTTCCTACCAATAATCTTTGCATAAAGCGAACGGGTGAATGTAGTGCCATGTACAGGGAAGTATAAAAATGTTTGAACTGAAATGGAATATATGTGAAGTTTTGCTTACAAGACACCTGAATGAGGTGATGTGTATGTTTGTAGTGATGGTTAGGAAGCTGCAGTTTCAGGCATACTTACCTGGCACAGGCTTAACAGTGATCCGCAAGGCTGTGGGCCCGGGGCGAGACCTTTCCATTGCACATCGGCTTGGTTGACCCCTGCGATCATCCCAAATGTGGACGACTCGGGTGCGCAATTTATAAGTGTGGGGGACTGCGTTCGCGCTCTCCCCTGGAAAAAACAATCAAAAATAGAAATGCCTTTTTTTCATTCTGTTTGTCTATCATGACATGTTCAGTTGTTGTTGTTGTTGTTGTTGTTGTTGTTGTTGTTGTTGTTGATGATGATGTGTTTATTTTGCTGAGTAGCTCCCAAGGAGAAAGATAGGACCCGGAAGGAAACTTGGGTGTTGACATGGAAGTTACCTCCCCTGGGTACCTGGCGCAAGGTGCATGTCTATGCAGCCTAAAATGCAAATAAAGCCATTTCCGTCTCGTTCTTCCTACCAATAATCTTTGCATAAAGCGAACGGGTGAATGTAGTGCCATGTACAGGGAAGTATAAAAATGTTTGAACTGAAATGGAATATATGTGAAGTTTTGCTTACAAGACACCTGAATGAGGTGATGTGTATGTTTGTAGTGATGGTTAGGAAGCTGCAGTTTCAGGCATACTTACCTGGCACAGGCTTAACAGTGATCCGCAAGGCTGTGGGCCCGGGGCGAGACCTTTCCATTGCACATCGGCTTGGTTGACCCCTGCGATCATCCCAAATGTGGACGACTCGGGTGCGCAATTTATAAGTGTGGGGGACTGCGTTCGCGCTCTCCCCTGGAAAAAACAATCAAAAATAGAAATGCCTTTTTTTCATTCTGTTTGTCTATCATGACATGTTCAGTTGTTGTTGTTGTTGTTGTTGTTGTTGTTGTTGTTGTTGTTGATGATGATGTGTTTATTTTGCTGAGTAGCTCCCAAGGAGAAAGATAGGACCCGGAAGGAAACTTGGGTGTTGACATGGAAGTTACCTCCCCTGGGTACCTGGCGCAAGGTGCATGTCTATGCAGCCTAAAATGCAAATAAAGCCATTTCCGTCTCGTTCTTCCTACCAATAATCTTTGCATAAAGCGAACGGGTGAATGTAGTGCCATGTACAGGGAAGTATAAAAATGTTTGAACTGAAATGGAATATATGTGAAGTTTTGCTTACAAGACACCTGAATGAGGTGATGTGTATGTTTGTAGTGATGGTTAGGAAGCTGCAGTTTCAGGCATACTTACCTGGCACAGGCTTAACAGTGATCCGCAAGGCTGTGGGCCCGGGGCGAGACCTTTCCATTGCACATCGGCTTGGTTGACCCCTGCGATCATCCCAAATGTGGACGACTCGGGTGCGCAATTTATAAGTGTGGGGGACTGCGTTCGCGCTCTCCCCTGGAAAAAACAATCAAAAATAGAAATGCCTTTTTTTCATTCTGTTTGTCTATCATGACATGTTCAGTTGTTGTTGTTGTTGTTGTTGTTGTTGTTGTTGTTGTTGTTGTTGTTGATGATGATGTGTTTATTTTGCTGAGTAGCTCCCAAGGAGAAAGATAGGACCCGGAAGGAAACTTGGGTGTTGACATGGAAGTTACCTCCCCTGGGTACCTGGCGCAAGGTGCATGTCTATGCAGCCTAAAATGCAAATAAAGCCATTTCCGCCTCGTTCTTCCTACCAATAATCTTTGCATAAAGCGAACGGGTGAATGTAGTGCCATGTACAGGGAAGTATAAAAATGTTTGAACTGAAATGGAATATATGTGAAGTTTTGCTTACAAGACACCTGAATGAGGTGATGTGTATGTTTGTAGTGATGGTTAGGAAGCTGCAGTTTCAGGCATACTTACCTGGCACAGGCTTAACAGTGATCCGCAAGGCTGTGGGCCCGGGGCGAGACCTTTCCATTGCACATCGGCTTGGTTGACCCCTGCGATCATCCCAAATGTGGACGACTCGGGTGCGCAATTTATAAGTGTGGGGGACTGCGTTCGCGCTCTCCCCTGGAAAAAACAATCAAAAATAGAAATGCCTTTTTTTCATTCTGTTTGTCTATCATGACATGTTCAGTTGTTGTTGTTGTTGTTGTTGTTGTTGTTGTTGTTGTTGTTGTTGATGATGATGTGTTTATTTTGCTGAGTAGCTCCCAAGGAGAAAGATAGGACCCGGAAGGAAACTTGGGTGTTGACATGGAAGTTACCTCCCCTGGCCCTGGGTACCTGGCGCAAGGTGCATGTCTATGCAGCCTAAAATGCAAATAAAGCCATTTCCGTCTCGTTCTTCCTACCAATAATCTTTGCATAAAGCGAACGGGTGAATGTAGTGCCATGTACAGGGAAGTATAAAAATGTTTGAACTGAAATGGAATATATGTGAAGTTTTGCTTACAAGACACCTGAATGAGGTGATGTGTATGTTTGTAGTGATGGTTAGGAAGCTGCAGTTTCAGGCATACTTACCTGGCACAGGCTTAACAGTGATCCGCAAGGCTGTGGGCCCGGGGCGAGACCTTTCCATTGCACATCGGCTTGGTTGACCCCTGCGATCATCCCAAATGTGGACGACTCGGGTGCGCAATTTATAAGTGTGGGGGACTGCGTTCGCGCTCTCCCCTGGAAAAAACAATCAAAAATAGAAATGCCTTTTTTTCATTCTGTTTGTCTATCATGACATGTTCAGTTGTTGTTGTTGTTGTTGTTGTTGTTGTTGTTGTTGTTGTTGATGATGATGTGTTTATTTTGCTGAGTAGCTCCCAAGGAGAAAGATAGGACCCGGAAGGAAACTTGGGTGTTGACATGGAAGTTACCTCCCCTGGGTACCTGGCGCAAGGTGCATGTCTATGCAGCCTAAAATGCAAATAAAGCCATTTCCGTCTCGTTCTTCCTACCAATAATCTTTGCATAAAGCGAACGGGTGAATGTAGTGCCATGTACAGGGAAGTATAAAAATGTTTGAACTGAAATGGAATATATGTGAAGTTTTGCTTACAAGACACCTGAATGAGGTGATGTGTATGTTTGTAGTGATGGTTAGGAAGCTGCAGTTTCAGGCATACTTACCTGGCACAGGCTTAACAGTGATCCGCAAGGCTGTGGGCCCGGGGCGAGACCTTTCCATTGCACATCGGCTTGGTTGACCCCTGCGATCATCCCAAATGTGGACGACTCGGGTGCGCAATTTATAAGTGTGGGGGACTGCGTTCGCGCTCTCCCCTGGAAAAAACAATCAAAAATAGAAATGCCTTTTTTTCATTCTGTTTGTCTATCATGACATGTTCAGTTGTTGTTGTTGTTGTTGTTGTTGTTGTTGTTGTTGTTGTTGATGATGATGTGTTTATTTTGCTGAGTAGCTCCCAAGGAGAAAGATAGGACCCGGAAGGAAACTTGGGTGTTGACATGGAAGTTACCTCCCCTGGGTACCTGGCGCAAGGTGCATGTCTATGCAGCCTAAAATGCAAATAAAGCCATTTCCGTCTCGTTCTTCCTACCAATAATCTTTGCATAAAGCGAACGGGTGAATGTAGTGCCATGTACAGGGAAGTATAAAAATGTTTGAACTGAAATGGAATATATGTGAAGTTTTGCTTACAAGACACCTGAATGAGGTGATGTGTATGTTTGTAGTGATGGTTAGGAAGCTGCAGTTTCAGGCATACTTACCTGGCACAGGCTTAACAGTGATCCGCAAGGCTGTGGGCCCGGGGCGAGACCTTTCCATTGCACATCGGCTTGGTTGACCCCTGCGATCATCCCAAATGTGGACGACTCGGGTGCGCAATTTATAAGTGTGGGGGACTGCGTTCGCGCTCTCCCCTGGAAAAAACAATCAAAAATAGAAATGCCTTTTTTTCATTCTGTTTGTCTATCATGACATGTTCAGTTGTTGTTGTTGTTGTTGTTGTTGTTGTTGTTGTTGTTGATGATGATGTGTTTATTTTGCTGAGTAGCTCCCAAGGAGAAAGATAGGACCCGGAAGGAAACTTGGGTGTTGACATGGAAGTTACCTCCCCTGGGTACCTGGCGCAAGGTGCATGTCTATGCAGCCTAAAATGCAAATAAAGCCATTTCCGTCTCGTTCTTCCTACCAATAATCTTTGCATAAAGCGAACGGGTGAATGTAGTGCCATGTACAGGGAAGTATAAAAATGTTTGAACTGAAATGGAATATATGTGAAGTTTTGCTTACAAGACACCTGAATGAGGTGATGTGTATGTTTGTAGTGATGGTTAGGAAGCTGCAGTTTCAGGCATACTTACCTGGCACAGGCTTAACAGTGATCCGCAAGGCTGTGGGCCCGGGGCGAGACCTTTCCATTGCACATCGGCTTGGTTGACCCCTGCGATCATCCCAAATGTGGACGACTCGGGTGCGCAATTTATAAGTGTGGGGGACTGCGTTCGCGCTCTCCCCTGGAAAAAACAATCAAAAATAGAAATGCCTTTTTTTCATTCTGTTTGTCTATCATGACATGTTCAGTTGTTGTTGTTGTTGTTGTTGTTGTTGTTGTTGTTGTTGATGATGATGTGTTTATTTTGCTGAGTAGCTCCCAAGGAGAAAGATAGGACCCGGAAGGAAACTTGGGTGTTGACATGGAAGTTACCTCCCCTGGGTACCTGGCGCAAGGTGCATGTCTATGCAGCCTAAAATGCAAATAAAGCCATTTCCGTCTCGTTCTTCCTACCAATAATCTTTGCATAAAGCGAACGGGTGAATGTAGTGCCATGTACAGGGAAGTATAAAAATGTTTGAACTGAAATGGAATATATGTGAAGTTTTGCTTACAAGACACCTGAATGAGGTGATGTGTATGTTTGTAGTGATGGTTAGGAAGCTGCAGTTTCAGGCATACTTACCTGGCACAGGCTTAACAGTGATCCGCAAGGCTGTGGGCCCGGGGCGAGACCTTTCCATTGCACATCGGCTTGGTTGACCCCTGCGATCATCCCAAATGTGGACGACTCGGGTGCGCAATTTATAAGTGTGGGGGACTGCGTTCGCGCTCTCCCCTGGAAAAAACAATCAAAAATAGAAATGCCTTTTTTTCATTCTGTTTGTCTATCATGACATGTTCAGTTGTTGTTGTTGTTGTTGTTGTTGTTGTTGTTGTTGTTGTTGATGATGATGTGTTTATTTTGCTGAGTAGCTCCCAAGGAGAAAGATAGGACCCGGAAGGAAACTTGGGTGTTGACATGGAAGTTACCTCCCCTGGGTACCTGGCGCAAGGTGCATGTCTATGCAGCCTAAAATGCAAATAAAGCCATTTCCGTCTCGTTCATTTCCGTCTCGTTCTTCCTACCAATAATCTTTGCATAAAGCGAACGGGTGAATGTAGTGCCATGTACAGGGAAGTATAAAAATGTTTGAACTGAAATGGAATATATGTGAAGTTTTGCTTACAAGACACCTGAATGAGGTGATGTGTATGTTTGTAGTGATGGTTAGGAAGCTGCAGTTTCAGGCATACTTACCTGGCACAGGCTTAACAGTGATCCGCAAGGCTGTGGGCCCGGGGCGAGACCTTTCCATTGCACATCGGCTTGGTTGACCCCTGCGATCATCCCAAATGTGGACGACTCGGGTGCGCAATTTATAAGTGTGGGGGACTGCGTTCGCGCTCTCCCCTGGAAAAAACAATCAAAAATAGAAATGCCTTTTTTTCATTCTGTTTGTCTATCATGACATGTTCAGTTGTTGTTGTTGTTGTTGTTGTTGTTGTTGTTGTTGTGATGATGATGTGTTTATTTTGCTGAGTAGCTCCCAAGGAGAAAGATAGGACCCGGAAGGAAACTTGGGTGTTGACATGGAAGTTACCTCCCCTGGGTACCTGGCGCAAGGTGCATGTCTATGCAGCCTAAAATGCAAATAAAGCCATTTCCGTCTCGTTCTTCCTACCAATAATCTTTGCATAAAGCGAACGGGTGAATGTAGTGCCATGTACAGGGAAGTATAAAAATGTTTGAACTGAAATGGAATATATGTGAAGTTTTGCTTACAAGACACCTGAATGAGGTGATGTGTATGTTTGTAGTGATGGTTAGGAAGCTGCAGTTTCAGGCATACTTACCTGGCACAGGCTTAACAGTGATCCGCAAGGCTGTGGGCCCGGGGCGAGACCTTTCCATTGCACATCGGCTTGGTTGACCCCTGCGATCATCCCAAATGTGGACGACTCGGGTGCGCAATTTATAAGTGTGGGGGACTGCGTTCGCGCTCTCCCCTGGAAAAAACAATCAAAAATAGAAATGCCTTTTTTTCATTCTGTTTGTCTATCATGACATGTTCAGTTGTTGTTGTTGTTGTTGTTGTTGTTGTTGTTGTTGTTGTTGATGATGATGTGTTTATTTTGCTGAGTAGCTCCCAAGGAGAAAGATAGGACCCGGAAGGAAACTTGGGTGTTGACATGGAAGTTACCTCCCCTGGGTACCTGGCGCAAGGTGCATGTCTATGCAGCCTAAAATGCAAATAAAGCCATTTCCGTCTCGTTCTTCCTACCAATAATCTTTGCATAAAGCGAACGGGTGAATGTAGTGCCATGTACAGGGAAGTATAAAAATGTTTGAACTGAAATGGAATATATGTGAAGTTTTGCTTACAAGACACCTGAATGAGGTGATGTGTATGTTTGTAGTGATGGTTAGGAAGCTGCAGTTTCAGGCATACTTACCTGGCACAGGCTTAACAGTGATCCGCAAGGCTGTGGGCCCGGGGCGAGACCTTTCCATTGCACATCGGCTTGGTTGACCCCTGCGATCATCCCAAATGTGGACGACTCGGGTGCGCAATTTATAAGTGTGGGGGACTGCGTTCGCGCTCTCCCCTGGAAAAAACAATCAAAAATAGAAATGCCTTTTTTTCATTCTGTTTGTCTATCATGACATGTTCAGTTGTTGTTGTTGTTGTTGTTGTTGTTGTTGTTGTTGTTGATGATGATGTGTTTATTTTGCTGAGTAGCTCCCAAGGAGAAAGATAGGACCCGGAAGGAAACTTGGGTGTTGACATGGAAGTTACCTCCCCTGGGTACCTGGCGCAAGGTGCATGTCTATGCAGCCTAAAATGCAAATAAAGCCATTTCCGTCTCGTTCTTCCTACCAATAATCTTTGCATAAAGCGAACGGGTGAATGTAGTGCCATGTACAGGGAAGTATAAAAATGTTTGAACTGAAATGGAATATATGTGTTGCTTACAAGACACCTGAATGAGGTGATGTGTATGTTTGTAGTGATGGTTAGGAAGCTGCAGTTTCAGGCATACTTACCTGGCACAGGCTTAACAGTGATCCGCAAGGCTGTGGGCCCGGGGCGAGACCTTTCCATTGCACATCGGCTTGGTTGACCCCTGCGATCATCCCAAATGTGGACGACTCGGGTGCGCAATTTATAAGTGTGGGGGACTGCGTTCGCGCTCTCCCCTGGAAAAAACAATCAAAAATAGAAATGCCTTTTTTTCATTCTGTTTGTCTATCATGACATGTTCAGTTGTTGTTGTTGTTGTTGTTGTTGTTGTTGTTGTTGTTGTTGATGATGATGTGTTTATTTTGCTGAGTAGCTCCCAAGGAGAAAGATAGGACCCGGAAGGAAACTTGGGTGTTGACATGGAAGTTACCTCCCCTGGGTACCTGGCGCAAGGTGCATGTCTATGCAGCCTAAAATGCAAATAAAGCCATTTCCGTCTCGTTCTTCCTACCAATAATCTTTGCATAAAGCGAACGGGTGAATGTAGTGCCATGTACAGGGAAGTATAAAAATGTTTGAACTGAAATGGAATATATGTGAAGTTTTGCTTACAAGACACCTGAATGAGGTGATGTGTATGTTTGTAGTGATGGTTAGGAAGCTGCAGTTTCAGGCATACTTACCTGGCACAGGCTTAACAGTGATCCGCAAGGCTGTGGGCCCGGGGCGAGACCTTTCCATTGCACATCGGCTTGGTTGACCCCTGCGATCATCCCAAATGTGGACGACTCGGGTGCGCAATTTATAAGTGTGGGGGACTGCGTTCGCGCTCTCCCCTGGAAAAAACAATCAAAAATAGAAATGCCTTTTTTTCATTCTGTTTGTCTATCATGACATGTTCAGTTGTTGTTGTTGTTGTTGTTGTTGTTGTTGTTGTTGTTGTTGATGATGATGTGTTTATTTTGCTGAGTAGCTCCCAAGGAGAAAGATAGGACCCGGAAGGAAACTTGGGTGTTGACATGGAAGTTACCTCCCCTGGGTACCTGGCGCAAGGTGCATGTCTATGCAGCCTAAAATGCAAATAAAGCCATTTCCGTCTCGTTCTTCCTACCAATAATCTTTGCATAAAGCGAACGGGTGAATGTAGTGCCATGTACAGGGAAGTATAAAAATGTTTGAACTGAAATGGAATATATGTGAAGTTTTGCTTACAAGACACCTGAATGAGGTGATGTGTATGTTTGTAGTGATGGTTAGGAAGCTGCAGTTTCAGGCATACTTACCTGGCACAGGCTTAACAGTGATCCGCAAGGCTGTGGGCCCGGGGCGAGACCTTTCCATTGCACATCGGCTTGGTTGACCCCTGCGATCATCCCAAATGTGGACGACTCGGGTGCGCAATTTATAAGTGTGGGGGACTGCGTTCGCGCTCTCCCCTGGAAAAAACAATCAAAAATAGAAATGCCTTTTTTTCATTCTGTTTGTCTATCATGACATGTTCAGTTGTTGTTGTTGTTGTTGTTGTTGTTGTTGTTGTTGTTGTTGATGATGATGTGTTTATTTTGCTGAGTAGCTCCCAAGGAGAAAGATAGGACCCGGAAGGAAACTTGGGTGTTGACATGGAAGTTACCTCCCCTGGGTACCTGGCGCAAGGTGCATGTCTATGCAGCCTAAAATGCAAATAAAGCCATTTCCGTCTCGTTCTTCCTACCAATAATCTTTGCATAAAGCGAACGGGTGAATGTAGTGCCATGTACAGGGAAGTATAAAAATGTTTGAACTGAAATGGAATATATGTGAAGTTTTGCTTACAAGACACCTGAATGAGGTGATGTGTATGTTTGTAGTGATGGTTAGGAAGCTGCAGTTTCAGGCATACTTACCTGGCACAGGCTTAACAGTGATCCGCAAGGCTGTGGGCCCGGGGCGAGACCTTTCCATTGCACATCGGCTTGGTTGACCCCTGCGATCATCCCAAATGTGGACGACTCGGGTGCGCAATTTATAAGTGTGGGGGACTGCGTTCGCGCTCTCCCCTGGAAAAAACAATCAAAAATAGAAATGCCTTTTTTTCATTCTGTTTGTCTATCATGACATGTTCAGTTGTTGTTGTTGTTGTTGTTGTTGTTGTTGTTGTTGATGATGATGTGTTTATTTTGCTGAGTAGCTCCCAAGGAGAAAGATAGGACCCGGAAGGAAACTTGGGTGTTGACATGGAAGTTACCTCCCCTGGGTACCTGGCGCAAGGTGCATGTCTATGCAGCCTAAAATGCAAATAAAGCCATTTCCGTCTCGTTCTTCCTACCAATAATCTTTGCATAAAGCGAACGGGTGAATGTAGTGCCATGTACAGGGAAGTATAAAAATGTTTGAACTGAAATGGAATATATGTGAAGTTTTGCTTACAAGACACCTGAATGAGGTGATGTGTATGTTTGTAGTGATGGTTAGGAAGCTGCAGTTTCAGGCATACTTACCTGGCACAGGCTTAACAGTGATCCGCAAGGCTGTGGGCCCGGGGCGAGACCTTTCCATTGCACATCGGCTTGGTTGACCCCTGCGATCATCCCAAATGTGGACGACTCGGGTGCGCAATTTATAAGTGTGGGGGACTGCGTTCGCGCTCTCCCCTGGAAAAAACAATCAAAAATAGAAATGCCTTTTTTTCATTCTGTTTGTCTATCATGACATGTTCAGTTGTTGTTGTTGTTGTTGTTGTTGTTGTTGTTGTTGTTGATGATGATGTGTTTATTTTGCTGAGTAGCTCCCAAGGAGAAAGATAGGACCCGGAAGGAAACTTGGGTGTTGACATGGAAGTTACCTCCCCTGGGTACCTGGCGCAAGGTGCATGTCTATGCAGCCTAAAATGCAAATAAAGCCATTTCCGTCTCGTTCTTCCTACCAATAATCTTTGCATAAAGCGAACGGGTGAATGTAGTGCCATGTACAGGGAAGTATAAAAATGTTTGAACTGAAATGGAATATATGTGAAGTTTTGCTTACAAGACACCTGAATGAGGTGATGTGTATGTTTGTAGTGATGGTTAGGAAGCTGCAGTTTCAGGCATACTTACCTGGCACAGGCTTAACAGTGATCCGCAAGGCTGTGGGCCCGGGGCGAGACCTTTCCATTGCACATCGGCTTGGTTGACCCCTGCGATCATCCCAAATGTGGACGACTCGGGTGCGCAATTTATAAGTGTGGGGGACTGCGTTCGCGCTCTCCCCTGGAAAAAACAATCAAAAATAGAAATGCCTTTTTTTCATTCTGTTTGTCTATCATGACATGTTCAGTTGTTGTTGTTGTTGTTGTTGTTGTTGTTGTTGTTGTTGTTGATGATGATGTGTTTATTTTGCTGAGTAGCTCCCAAGGAGAAAGATAGGACCCGGAAGGAAACTTGGGTGTTGACATGGAAGTTACCTCCCCTGGGTACCTGGCGCAAGGTGCATGTCTATGCAGCCTAAAATGCAAATAAAGCCATTTCCGTCTCGTTCTTCCTACCAATAATCTTTGCATAAAGCGAACGGGTGAATGTAGTGCCATGTACAGGGAAGTATAAAAATGTTTGAACTGAAATGGAATATATGTGAAGTTTTGCTTACAAGACACCTGAATGAGGTGATGTGTATGTTTGTAGTGATGGTTAGGAAGCTGCAGTTTCAGGCATACTTACCTGGCACAGGCTTAACAGTGATCCGCAAGGCTGTGGGCCCGGGGCGAGACCTTTCCATTGCACATCGGCTTGGTTGACCCCTGCGATCATCCCAAATGTGGACGACTCGGGTGCGCAATTTATAAGTGTGGGGGACTGCGTTCGCGCTCTCCCCTGGAAAAAACAATCAAAAATAGAAATGCCTTTTTTTCATTCTGTTTGTCTATCATGACATGTTCAGTTGTTGTTGTTGTTGTTGTTGTTGTTGTTGTTGTTGTTGATGATGATGTGTTTATTTTGCTGAGTAGCTCCCAAGGAGAAAGATAGGACCCGGAAGGAAACTTGGGTGTTGACATGGAAGTTACCTCCCCTGGGTACCTGGCGCAAGGTGCATGTCTATGCAGCCTAAAATGCAAATAAAGCCATTTCCGTCTCGTTCTTCCTACCAATAATCTTTGCATAAAGCGAACGGGTGAATGTAGTGCCATGTACAGGGAAGTATAAAAATGTTTGAACTGAAATGGAATATATGTGAAGTTTTGCTTACAAGACACCTGAATGAGGTGATGTGTATGTTTGCAGTTTCAGGCATACTTACCTGGCACAGGCTTAACAGTGATCCGCAAGGCTGTGGGCCCGGGGCGAGACCTTTCCATTGCACATCGGCTTGGTTGACCCCTGCGATCATCCCAAATGTGGACGACTCGGGTGCGCAATTTATAAGTGTGGGGGACTGCGTTCGCGCTCTCCCCTGGAAAAAACAATCAAAAATAGAAATGCCTTTTTTTCATTCTGTTTGTCTATCATGACATGTTCAGTTGTTGTTGTTGTTGTTGTTGTTGTTGTTGTTGTTGTTGTTGATGATGATGTGTTTATTTTGCTGAGTAGCTCCCAAGGAGAAAGATAGGACCCGGAAGGAAACTTGGGTGTTGACATGGAAGTTACCTCCCCTGGGTACCTGGCGCAAGGTGCATGTCTATGCAGCCTAAAATGCAAATAAAGCCATTTCCGTCTCGTTCTTCCTACCAATAATCTTTGCATAAAGCGAACGGGTGAATGTAGTGCCATGTACAGGGAAGTATAAAAATGTTTGAACTGAAATGGAATATATGTGAAGTTTTGCTTACAAGACACCTGAATGAGGTGATGTGTATGTTTGTAGTGATGGTTAGGAAGCTGCAGTTTCAGGCATACTTACCTGGCACAGGCTTAACAGTGATCCGCAAGGCTGTGGGCCCGGGGCGAGACCTTTCCATTGCACATCGGCTTGGTTGACCCCTGCGATCATCCCAAATGTGGACGACTCGGGTGCGCAATTTATAAGTGTGGGGGACTGCGTTCGCGCTCTCCCCTGGAAAAAACAATCAAAAATAGAAATGCCTTTTTTTCATTCTGTTTGTCTATCATGACATGTTCAGTTGTTGTTGTTGTTGTTGTTGTTGTTGTTGTTGTTGTTGATGATGATGTGTTTATTTTGCTGAGTAGCTCCCAAGGAGAAAGATAGGACCCGGAAGGAAACTTGGGTGTTGACATGGAAGTTACCTCCCCTGGGTACCTGGCGCAAGGTGCATGTCTATGCAGCCTAAAATGCAAATAAAGCCATTTCCGTCTCGTTCTTCCTACCAATAATCTTTGCATAAAGCGAACGGGTGAATGTAGTGCCATGTACAGGGAAGTATAAAAATGTTTGAACTGAAATGGAATATATGTGAAGTTTTGCTTACAAGACACCTGAATGAGGTGATGTGTATGTTTGTAGTGATGGTTAGGAAGCTGCAGTTTCAGGCATACTTACCTGGCACAGGCTTAACAGTGATCCGCAAGGCTGTGGGCCCGGGGCGAGACCTTTCCATTGCACATCGGCTTGGTTGACCCCTGCGATCATCCCAAATGTGGACGACTCGGGTGCGCAATTTATAAGTGTGGGGGACTGCGTTCGCGCTCTCCCCTGGAAAAAACAATCAAAAATAGAAATGCCTTTTTTTCATTCTGTTTGTCTATCATGACATGTTCAGTTGTTGTTGTTGTTGTTGTTGTTGTTGTTGTTGTTGTTGTTGTTGATGATGATGTGTTTATTTTGCTGAGTAGCTCCCAAGGAGAAAGATAGGACCCGGAAGGAAACTTGGGTGTTGACATGGAAGTTACCTCCCCTGGGTACCTGGCGCAAGGTGCATGTCTATGCAGCCTAAAATGCAAATAAAGCCATTTCCGTCTCGTTCTTCCTACCAATAATCTTTGCATAAAGCGAACGGGTGAATGTAGTGCCATGTACAGGGAAGTATAAAAATGTTTGAACTGAAATGGAATATATGTGAAGTTTTGCTTACAAGACACCTGAATGAGGTGATGTGTATGTTTGTAGTGATGGTTAGGAAGCTGCAGTTTCAGGCATACTTACCTGGCACAGGCTTAACAGTGATCCGCAAGGCTGTGGGCCCGGGGCGAGACCTTTCCATTGCACATCGGCTTGGTTGACCCCTGCGATCATCCCAAATGTGGACGACTCGGGTGCGCAATTTATAAGTGTGGGGGACTGCGTTCGCGCTCTCCCCTGGAAAAAACAATCAAAAATAGAAATGCCTTTTTTTCATTCTGTTTGTCTATCATGACATGTTCAGTTGTTGTTGTTGTTGTTGTTGTTGTTGTTGTTGTTGTTGTTGATGATGATGTGTTTATTTTGCTGAGTAGCTCCCAAGGAGAAAGATAGGACCCGGAAGGAAACTTGGGTGTTGACATGGAAGTTACCTCCCCTGGGTACCTGGCGCAAGGTGCATGTCTATGCAGCCTAAAATGCAAATAAAGCCATTTCCGTCTCGTTCTTCCTACCAATAATCTTTGCATAAAGCGAACGGGTGAATGTAGTGCCATGTACAGGGAAGTATAAAAATGTTTGAACTGAAATGGAATATATGTGAAGTTTTGCTTACAAGACACCTGAATGAGGTGATGTGTATGTTTGTAGTGATGGTTAGGAAGCTGCAGTTTCAGGCATACTTACCTGGCACAGGCTTAACAGTGATCCGCAAGGCTGTGGGCCCGGGGCGAGACCTTTCCATTGCACATCGGCTTGGTTGACCCCTGCGATCATCCCAAATGTGGACGACTCGGGTGCGCAATTTATAAGTGTGGGGGACTGCGTTCGCGCTCTCCCCTGGAAAAAACAATCAAAAATAGAAATGCCTTTTTTTCATTCTGTTTGTCTATCATGACATGTTCAGTTGTTGTTGTTGTTGTTGTTGTTGTTGTTGTTGTTGTTGTTGATGATGATGTGTTTATTTTGCTGAGTAGCTCCCAAGGAGAAAGATAGGACCCGGAAGGAAACTTGGGTGTTGACATGGAAGTTACCTCCCCTGGGTACCTGGCGCAAGGTGCATGTCTATGCAGCCTAAAATGCAAATAAAGCCATTTCCGTCTCGTTCTTCCTACCAATAATCTTTGCATAAAGCGAACGGGTGAATGTAGTGCCATGTACAGGGAAGTATAAAAATGTTTGAACTGAAATGGAATATATGTGAAGTTTTGCTTACAAGACACCTGAATGAGGTGATGTGTATGTTTGTAGTGATGGTTAGGAAGCTGCAGTTTCAGGCATACTTACCTGGCACAGGCTTAACAGTGATCCGCAAGGCTGTGGGCCCGGGGCGAGACCTTTCCATTGCACATCGGCTTGGTTGACCCCTGCGATCATCCCAAATGTGGACGACTCGGGTGCGCAATTTATAAGTGTGGGGGACTGCGTTCGCGCTCTCCCCTGGAAAAAACAATCAAAAATAGAAATGCCTTTTTTTCATTCTGTTTGTCTATCATGACATGTTCAGTTGTTGTTGTTGTTGTTGTTGTTGTTGTTGTTGTTGTTGTTGATGATGATGTGTTTATTTTGCTGAGTAGCTCCCAAGGAGAAAGATAGGACCCGGAAGGAAACTTGGGTGTTGACATGGAAGTTACCTCCCCTGGGTACCTGGCGCAAGGTGCATGTCTATGCAGCCTAAAATGCAAATAAAGCCATTTCCGTCTCGTTCTTCCTACCAATAATCTTTGCATAAAGCGAACGGGTGAATGTAGTGCCATGTACAGGGAAGTATAAAAATGTTTGAACTGAAATGGAATATATGTGAAGTTTTGCTTACAAGACACCTGAATGAGGTGATGTGTATGTTTGTAGTGATGGTTAGGAAGCTGCAGTTTCAGGCATACTTACCTGGCACAGGCTTAACAGTGATCCGCAAGGCTGTGGGCCCGGGGCGAGACCTTTCCATTGCACATCGGCTTGGTTGACCCCTGCGATCATCCCAAATGTGGACGACTCGGGTGCGCAATTTATAAGTGTGGGGGACTGCGTTCGCGCTCTCCCCTGGAAAAAACAATCAAAAATAGAAATGCCTTTTTTTCATTCTGTTTGTCTATCATGACATGTTCAGTTGTTGTTGTTGTTGTTGTTGTTGTTGTTGTTGTTGTTGATGATGATGTGTTTATTTTGCTGAGTAGCTCCCAAGGAGAAAGATAGGACCCGGAAGGAAACTTGGGTGTTGACATGGAAGTTACCTCCCCTGGGTACCTGGCGCAAGGTGCATGTCTATGCAGCCTAAAATGCAAATAAAGCCATTTCCGTCTCGTTCTTCCTACCAATAATCTTTGCATAAAGCGAACGGGTGAATGTAGTGCCATGTACAGGGAAGTATAAAAATGTTTGAACTGAAATGGAATATATGTGAAGTTTTGCTTACAAGACACCTGAATGAGGTGATGTGTATGTTTGTAGTGATGGTTAGGAAGCTGCAGTTTCAGGCATACTTACCTGGCACAGGCTTAACAGTGATCCGCAAGGCTGTGGGCCCGGGGCGAGACCTTTCCATTGCACATCGGCTTGGTTGACCCCTGCGATCATCCCAAATGTGGACGACTCGGGTGCGCAATTTATAAGTGTGGGGGACTGCGTTCGCGCTCTCCCCTGGAAAAAACAATCAAAAATAGAAATGCCTTTTTTTCATTCTGTTTGTCTATCATGACATGTTCAGTTGTTGTTGTTGTTGTTGTTGTTGTTGTTGTTGTTGTTGTTGTTGTTGATGATGATGTGTTTATTTTGCTGAGTAGCTCCCAAGGAGAAAGATAGGACCCGGAAGGAAACTTGGGTGTTGACATGGAAGTTACCTCCCCTGGGTACCTGGCGCAAGGTGCATGTCTATGCAGCCTAAAATGCAAATAAAGCCATTTCCGTCTCGTTCTTCCTACCAATAATCTTTGCATAAAGCGAACGGGTGAATGTAGTGCCATGTACAGGGAAGTATAAAAATGTTTGAACTGAAATGGAATATATGTGAAGTTTTGCTTACAAGACACCTGAATGAGGTGATGTGTATGTTTGTAGTGATGGTTAGGAAGCTGCAGTTTCAGGCATACTTACCTGGCACAGGCTTAACAGTGATCCGCAAGGCTGTGGGCCCGGGGCGAGACCTTTCCATTGCACATCGGCTTGGTTGACCCCTGCGATCATCCCAAATGTGGACGACTCGGGTGCGCAATTTATAAGTGTGGGGGACTGCGTTCGCGCTCTCCCCTGGAAAAAACAATCAAAAATAGAAATGCCTTTTTTTCATTCTGTTTGTCTATCATGACATGTTCAGTTGTTGTTGTTGTTGTTGTTGTTGTTGTTGTTGTTGATGATGATGTGTTTATTTTGCTGAGTAGCTCCCAAGGAGAAAGATAGGACCCGGAAGGAAACTTGGGTGTTGACATGGAAGTTACCTCCCCTGGGTACCTGGCGCAAGGTGCATGTCTATGCAGCCTAAAATGCAAATAAAGCCATTTCCGTCTCGTTCTTCCTACCAATAATCTTTGCATAAAGCGAACGGGTGAATGTAGTGCCATGTACAGGGAAGTATAAAAATGTTTGAACTGAAATGGAATATATGTGAAGTTTTGCTTACAAGACACCTGAATGAGGTGATGTGTATGTTTGTAGTGATGGTTAGGAAGCTGCAGTTTCAGGCATACTTACCTGGCACAGGCTTAACAGTGATCCGCAAGGCTGTGGGCCCGGGGCGAGACCTTTCCATTGCACATCGGCTTGGTTGACCCCTGCGATCATCCCAAATGTGGACGACTCGGGTGCGCAATTTATAAGTGTGGGGGACTGCGTTCGCGCTCTCCCCTGGAAAAAACAATCAAAAATAGAAATGCCTTTTTTTCATTCTGTTTGTCTATCATGACATGTTCAGTTGTTGTTGTTGTTGTTGTTGTTGTTGTTGTTGTTGTTGTTGATGATGATGTGTTTATTTTGCTGAGTAGCTCCCAAGGAGAAAGATAGGACCCGGAAGGAAACTTGGGTGTTGACATGGAAGTTACCTCCCCTGGGTACCTGGCGCAAGGTGCATGTCTATGCAGCCTAAAATGCAAATAAAGCCATTTCCGTCTCGTTCTTCCTACCAATAATCTTTGCATAAAGCGAACGGGTGAATGTAGTGCCATGTACAGGGAAGTATAAAAATGTTTGAACTGAAATGGAATATATGTGAAGTTTTGCTTACAAGACACCTGAATGAGGTGATGTGTATGTTTGTAGTGATGGTTAGGAAGCTGCAGTTTCAGGCATACTTACCTGGCACAGGCTTAACAGTGATCCGCAAGGCTGTGGGCCCGGGGCGAGACCTTTCCATTGCACATCGGCTTGGTTGACCCCTGCGATCATCCCAAATGTGGACGACTCGGGTGCGCAATTTATAAGTGTGGGGGACTGCGTTCGCGCTCTCCCCTGGAAAAAACAATCAAAAATAGAAATGCCTTTTTTTCATTCTGTTTGTCTATCATGACATGTTCAGTTGTTGTTGTTGTTGTTGTTGTTGTTGTTGTTGTTGTTGTTGTTGATGATGATGTGTTTATTTTGCTGAGTAGCTCCCAAGGAGAAAGATAGGACCCGGAAGGAAACTTGGGTGTTGACATGGAAGTTACCTCCCCTGGGTACCTGGCGCAAGGTGCATGTCTATGCAGCCTAAAATGCAAATAAAGCCATTTCCGTCTCGTTCTTCCTACCAATAATCTTTGCATAAAGCGAACGGGTGAATGTAGTGCCATGTACAGGGAAGTATAAAAATGTTTGAACTGAAATGGAATATATGTGAAGTTTTGCTTACAAGACACCTGAATGAGGTGATGTGTATGTTTGTAGTGATGGTTAGGAAGCTGCAGTTTCAGGCATACTTACCTGGCACAGGCTTAACAGTGATCCGCAAGGCTGTGGGCCCGGGGCGAGACCTTTCCATTGCACATCGGCTTGGTTGACCCCTGCGATCATCCCAAATGTGGACGACTCGGGTGCGCAATTTATAAGTGTGGGGGACTGCGTTCGCGCTCTCCCCTGGAAAAAACAATCAAAAATAGAAATGCCTTTTTTTCATTCTGTTTGTCTATCATGACATGTTCAGTTGTTGTTGTTGTTGTTGTTGTTGTTGTTGTTGTTGTTGTTGTTGTTGTTGATGATGATGTGTTTATTTTGCTGAGTAGCTCCCAAGGAGAAAGATAGGACCCGGAAGGAAACTTGGGTGTTGACATGGAAGTTACCTCCCCTGGGTACCTGGCGCAAGGTGCATGTCTATGCAGCCTAAAATGCAAATAAAGCCATTTCCGTCTCGTTCTTCCTACCAATAATCTTTGCATAAAGCGAACGGGTGAATGTAGTGCCATGTACAGGGAAGTATAAAAATGTTTGAACTGAAATGGAATATATGTGAAGTTTTGCTTACAAGACACCTGAATGAGGTGATGTGTATGTTTGTAGTGATGGTTAGGAAGCTGCAGTTTCAGGCATACTTACCTGGCACAGGCTTAACAGTGATCCGCAAGGCTGTGGGCCCGGGGCGAGACCTTTCCATTGCACATCGGCTTGGTTGACCCCTGCGATCATCCCAAATGTGGACGACTCGGGTGCGCAATTTATAAGTGTGGGGGACTGCGTTCGCGCTCTCCCCTGGAAAAAACAATCAAAAATAGAAATGCCTTTTTTTCATTCTGTTTGTCTATCATGACATGTTCAGTTGTTGTTGTTGTTGTTGTTGTTGTTGTTGTTGTTGTTGTTGTTGATGATGATGTGTTTATTTTGCTGAGTAGCTCCCAAGGAGAAAGATAGGACCCGGAAGGAAACTTGGGTGTTGACATGGAAGTTACCTCCCCTGGGTACCTGGCGCAAGGTGCATGTCTATGCAGCCTAAAATGCAAATAAAGCCATTTCCGTCTCGTTCTTCCTACCAATAATCTTTGCATAAAGCGAACGGGTGAATGTAGTGCCATGTACAGGGAAGTATAAAAATGTTTGAACTGAAATGGAATATATGTGAAGTTTTGCTTACAAGACACCTGAATGAGGTGATGTGTATGTTTGTAGTGATGGTTAGGAAGCTGCAGTTTCAGGCATACTTACCTGGCACAGGCTTAACAGTGATCCGCAAGGCTGTGGGCCCGGGGCGAGACCTTTCCATTGCACATCGGCTTGGTTGACCCCTGCGATCATCCCAAATGTGGACGACTCGGGTGCGCAATTTATAAGTGTGGGGGACTGCGTTCGCGCTCTCCCCTGGAAAAAACAATCAAAAATAGAAATGCCTTTTTTTCATTCTGTTTGTCTATCATGACATGTTCAGTTGTTGTTGTTGTTGTTGTTGTTGTTGTTGTTGTTGTTGTTGTTGTTGATGATGATGTGTTTATTTTGCTGAGTAGCTCCCAAGGAGAAAGATAGGACCCGGAAGGAAACTTGGGTGTTGACATGGAAGTTACCTCCCCTGGGTACCTGGCGCAAGGTGCATGTCTATGCAGCCTAAAATGCAAATAAAGCCATTTCCGTCTCGTTCTTCCTACCAATAATCTTTGCATAAAGCGAACGGGTGAATGTAGTGCCATGTACAGGGAAGTATAAAAATGTTTGAACTGAAATGGAATATATGTGAAGTTTTGCTTACAAGACACCTGAATGAGGTGATGTGTATGTTTGTAGTGATGGTTAGGAAGCTGCAGTTTCAGGCATACTTACCTGGCACAGGCTTAACAGTGATCCGCAAGGCTGTGGGCCCGGGGCGAGACCTTTCCATTGCACATCGGCTTGGTTGACCCCTGCGATCATCCCAAATGTGGACGACTCGGGTGCGCAATTTATAAGTGTGGGGGACTGCGTTCGCGCTCTCCCCTGGAAAAAACAATCAAAAATAGAAATGCCTTTTTTTCATTCTGTTTGTCTATCATGACATGTTCAGTTGTTGTTGTTGTTGTTGTTGTTGTTGTTGTTGTTGTTGTTGTTGATGATGATGTGTTTATTTTGCTGAGTAGCTCCCAAGGAGAAAGATAGGACCCGGAAGGAAACTTGGGTGTTGACATGGAAGTTACCTCCCCTGGGTACCTGGCGCAAGGTGCATGTCTATGCAGCCTAAAATGCAAATAAAGCCATTTCCGTCTCGTTCTTCCTACCAATAATCTTTGCATAAAGCGAACGGGTGAATGTAGTGCCATGTACAGGGAAGTATAAAAATGTTTGAACTGAAATGGAATATATGTGAAGTTTTGCTTACAAGACACCTGAATGAGGTGATGTGTATGTTTGTAGTGATGGTTAGGAAGCTGCAGTTTCAGGCATACTTACCTGGCACAGGCTTAACAGTGATCCGCAAGGCTGTGGGCCCGGGGCGAGACCTTTCCATTGCACATCGGCTTGGTTGACCCCTGCGATCATCCCAAATGTGGACGACTCGGGTGCGCAATTTATAAGTGTGGGGGACTGCGTTCGCGCTCTCCCCTGGAAAAAACAATCAAAAATAGAAATGCCTTTTTTTCATTCTGTTTGTCTATCATGACATGTTCAGTTGTTGTTGTTGTTGTTGTTGTTGTTGTTGTTGTTGTTGTTGTTGATGATGATGTGTTTATTTTGCTGAGTAGCTCCCAAGGAGAAAGATAGGACCCGGAAGGAAACTTGGGTGTTGACATGGAAGTTACCTCCCCTGGGTACCTGGCGCAAGGTGCATGTCTATGCAGCCTAAAATGCAAATAAAGCCATTTCCGTCTCGTTCTTCCTACCAATAATCTTTGCATAAAGCGAACGGGTGAATGTAGTGCCATGTACAGGGAAGTATAAAAATGTTTGAACTGAAATGGAATATATGTGAAGTTTTGCTTACAAGACACCTGAATGAGGTGATGTGTATGTTTGTAGTGATGGTTAGGAAGCTGCAGTTTCAGGCATATTTACCTGGCACAGGCTTAACAGTGATCCGCAAGGCTGTGGGCCCGGGGCGAGACCTTTCCATTGCACATCGGCTTGGTTGACCCCTGCGATCATCCCAAATGTGGACGACTCGGGTGCGCAATTTATAAGTGTGGGGGACTGCGTTCGCGCTCTCCCCTGGAAAAAACAATCAAAAATAGAAATGCCTTTTTTTCATTCTGTTTGTCTGTCATGACATGTTCAGTTGTTGTTGTTGTTGTTGTTGTTGTTGTTGTTGTTGATGATGATGTGTTTATTTTGCTGAGTAGCTCCCAAGGAGAAAGATAGGACCCGGAAGGAAACTTGGGTGTTGACATGGAAGTTACCTCCCCTGGGTACCTGGCGCAAGGTGCATGTCTATGCAGCCTAAAATGCAAATAAAGCCATTTCCGTCTCGTTCTTCCTACCAATAATCTTTGCATAAAGCGAACGGGTGAATGTAGTGCCATGTACAGGGAAGTATAAAAATGTTTGAACTGAAATGGAATATATGTGAAGTTTTGCTTACAAGACACCTGAATGAGGTGATGTGTATGTTTGTAGTGATGGTTAGGAAGCTGCAGTTTCAGGCATACTTACCTGGCACAGGCTTAACAGTGATCCGCAAGGCTGTGGGCCCGGGGCGAGACCTTTCCATTGCACATCGGCTTGGTTGACCCCTGCGATCATCCCAAATGTGGACGACTCGGGTGCGCAATTTATAAGTGTGGGGGACTGCGTTCGCGCTCTCCCCTGGAAAAAACAATCAAAAATAGAAATGCCTTTTTTTCATTCTGTTTGTCTATCATGACATGTTCAGTTGTTGTTGTTGTTGTTGTTGTTGTTGTTGTTGTTGTTGTTGATGATGATGTGTTTATTTTGCTGAGTAGCTCCCAAGGAGAAAGATAGGACCCGGAAGGAAACTTGGGTGTTGACATGGAAGTTACCTCCCCTGGGTACCTGGCGCAAGGTGCATGTCTATGCAGCCTAAAATGCAAATAAAGCCATTTCCGTCTCGTTCTTCCTACCAATAATCTTTGCATAAAGCGAACGGGTGAATGTAGTGCCATGTACAGGGAAGTATAAAAATGTTTGAACTGAAATGGAATATATGTGAAGTTTTGCTTACAAGACACCTGAATGAGGTGATGTGTATGTTTGTAGTGATGGTTAGGAAGCTGCAGTTTCAGGCATACTTACCTGGCACAGGCTTAACAGTGATCCGCAAGGCTGTGGGCCCGGGGCGAGACCTTTCCATTGCACATCGGCTTGGTTGACCCCTGCGATCATCCCAAATGTGGACGACTCGGGTGCGCAATTTATAAGTGTGGGGGACTGCGTTCGCGCTCTCCCCTGGAAAAAACAATCAAAAATAGAAATGCCTTTTTTTCATTCTGTTTGTCTATCATGACATGTTCAGTTGTTGTTGTTGTTGTTGTTGTTGTTGTTGTTGTTGTTGTTGATGATGATGTGTTTATTTTGCTGAGTAGCTCCCAAGGAGAAAGATAGGACCCGGAAGGAAACTTGGGTGTTGACATGGAAGTTACCTCCCCTGGGTACCTGGCGCAAGGTGCATGTCTATGCAGCCTAAAATGCAAATAAAGCCATTTCCGTCTCGTTCTTCCTACCAATAATCTTTGCATAAAGCGAACGGGTGAATGTAGTGCCATGTACAGGGAAGTATAAAAATGTTTGAACTGAAATGGAATATATGTGAAGTTTTGCTTACAAGACACCTGAATGAGGTGATGTGTATGTTTGTAGTGATGGTTAGGAAGCTGCAGTTTCAGGCATACTTACCTGGCACAGGCTTAACAGTGATCCGCAAGGCTGTGGGCCCGGGGCGAGACCTTTCCATTGCACATCGGCTTGGTTGACCCCTGCGATCATCCCAAATGTGGACGACTCGGGTGCGCAATTTATAAGTGTGGGGGACTGCGTTCGCGCTCTCCCCTGGAAAAAACAATCAAAAATAGAAATGCCTTTTTTTCATTCTGTTTGTCTATCATGACATGTTCAGTTGTTGTTGTTGTTGTTGTTGTTGTTGTTGTTGTTGTTGTTGTTGATGATGATGTGTTTATTTTGCTGAGTAGCTCCCAAGGAGAAAGATAGGACCCGGAAGGAAACTTGGGTGTTGACATGGAAGTTACCTCCCCTGGGTACCTGGCGCAAGGTGCATGTCTATGCAGCCTAAAATGCAAATAAAGCCATTTCCGTCTCGTTCTTCCTACCAATAATCTTTGCATAAAGCGAACGGGTGAATGTAGTGCCATGTACAGGGAAGTATAAAAATGTTTGAACTGAAATGGAATATATGTGAAGTTTTGCTTACAAGACACCTGAATGAGGTGATGTGTATGTTTGTAGTGATGGTTAGGAAGCTGCAGTTTCAGGCATACTTACCTGGCACAGGCTTAACAGTGATCCGCAAGGCTGTGGGCCCGGGGCGAGACCTTTCCATTGCACATCGGCTTGGTTGACCCCTGCGATCATCCCAAATGTGGACGACTCGGGTGCGCAATTTATAAGTGTGGGGGACTGCGTTCGCGCTCTCCCCTGGAAAAAACAATCAAAAATAGAAATGCCTTTTTTTCATTCTGTTTGTCTATCATGACATGTTCAGTTGTTGTTGTTGTTGTTGTTGTTGTTGTTGTTGTTGTTGTTGTTGTTGTTGTTGATGATGATGTGTTTATTTTGCTGAGTAGCTCCCAAGGAGAAAGATAGGACCCGGAAGGAAACTTGGGTGTTGACATGGAAGTTACCTCCCCTGGGTACCTGGCGCAAGGTGCATGTCTATGCAGCCTAAAATGCAAATAAAGCCATTTCCGTCTCGTTCTTCCTACCAATAATCTTTGCATAAAGCGAACGGGTGAATGTAGTGCCATGTACAGGGAAGTATAAAAATGTTTGAACTGAAATGGAATATATGTGAAGTTTTGCTTACAAGACACCTGAATGAGGTGATGTGTATGTTTGTAGTGATGGTTAGGAAGCTGCAGTTTCAGGCATACTTACCTGGCACAGGCTTAACAGTGATCCGCAAGGCTGTGGGCCCGGGGCGAGACCTTTCCATTGCACATCGGCTTGGTTGACCCCTGCGATCATCCCAAATGTGGACGACTCGGGTGCGCAATTTATAAGTGTGGGGGACTGCGTTCGCGCTCTCCCCTGGAAAAAACAATCAAAAATAGAAACTGCCTTTTTTTCATTCTGTTTGTCTATCATGACATGTTCAGTTGTTGTTGTTGTTGTTGTTGTTGTTGTTGTTGTTGTTGTTGTTGTTGTTGATGATGATGTGTTTATTTTGCTGAGTAGCTCCCAAGGAGAAAGATAGGACCCGGAAGGAAACTTGGGTGTTGACATGGAAGTTACCTCCCCTGGGTACCTGGCGCAAGGTGCATGTCTATGCAGCCTAAAATGCAAATAAAGCCATTTCCGTCTCGTTCTTCCTACCAATAATCTTTGCATAAAGCGAACGGGTGAATGTAGTGCCATGTACAGGGAAGTATAAAAATGTTTGAACTGAAATGGAATATATGTGAAGTTTTGCTTACAAGACACCTGAATGAGGTGATGTGTATGTTTGTAGTGATGGTTAGGAAGCTGCAGTTTCAGGCATACTTACCTGGCACAGGCTTAACAGTGATCCGCAAGGCTGTGGGCCCGGGGCGAGACCTTTCCATTGCACATCGGCTTGGTTGACCCCTGCGATCATCCCAAATGTGGACGACTCGGGTGCGCAATTTATAAGTGTGGGGGACTGCGTTCGCGCTCTCCCCTGGAAAAAACAATCAAAAATAGAAATGCCTTTTTTTCATTCTGTTTGTCTATCATGACATGTTCAGTTGTTGTTGTTGTTGTTGTTGTTGTTGTTGTTGTTGTTGTTGTTGATGATGATGTGTTTATTTTGCTGAGTAGCTCCCAAGGAGAAAGATAGGACCCGGAAGGAAACTTGGGTGTTGACATGGAAGTTACCTCCCCTGGGTACCTGGCGCAAGGTGCATGTCTATGCAGCCTAAAATGCAAATAAAGCCATTTCCGTCTCGTTCTTCCTACCAATAATCTTTGCATAAAGCGAACGGGTGAATGTAGTGCCATGTACAGGGAAGTATAAAAATGTTTGAACTGAAATGGAATATATGTGAAGTTTTGCTTACAAGACACCTGAATGAGGTGATGTGTATGTTTGTAGTGATGGTTAGGAAGCTGCAGTTTCAGGCATACTTACCTGGCACAGGCTTAACAGTGATCCGCAAGGCTGTGGGCCCGGGGCGAGACCTTTCCATTGCACATCGGCTTGGTTGACCCCTGCGATCATCCCAAATGTGGACGACTCGGGTGCGCAATTTATAAGTGTGGGGGACTGCGTTCGCGCTCTCCCCTGGAAAAAACAATCAAAAATAGAAATGCCTTTTTTTCATTCTGTTTGTCTATCATGACATGTTCAGTTGTTGTTGTTGTTGTTGTTGTTGTTGTTGTTGTTGTTGTTGTTGATGATGATGTGTTTATTTTGCTGAGTAGCTCCCAAGGAGAAAGATAGGACCCGGAAGGAAACTTGGGTGTTGACATGGAAGTTACCTCCCCTGGGTACCTGGCGCAAGGTGCATGTCTATGCAGCCTAAAATGCAAATAAAGCCATTTCCGTCTCGTTCTTCCTACCAATAATCTTTGCATAAAGCGAACGGGTGAATGTAGTGCCATGTACAGGGAAGTATAAAAATGTTTGAACTGAAATGGAATATATGTGAAGTTTTGCTTACAAGACACCTGAATGAGGTGATGTGTATGTTTGTAGTGATGGTTAGGAAGCTGCAGTTTCAGGCATACTTACCTGGCACAGGCTTAACAGTGATCCGCAAGGCTGTGGGCCCGGGGCGAGACCTTTCCATTGCACATCGGCTTGGTTGACCCCTGCGATCATCCCAAATGTGGACGACTCGGGTGCGCAATTTATAAGTGTGGGGGACTGCGTTCGCGCTCTCCCCTGGAAAAAACAATCAAAAATAGAAATGCCTTTTTTTCATTCTGTTTGTCTATCATGACATGTTCAGTTGTTGTTGTTGTTGTTGTTGTTGTTGTTGTTGTTGTTGTTGTTGTTGTTGTTGTTGATGATGATGTGTTTATTTTGCTGAGTAGCTCCCAAGGAGAAAGATAGGACCCGGAAGGAAACTTGGGTGTTGACATGGAAGTTACCTCCCCTGGGTACCTGGCGCAAGGTGCATGTCTATGCAGCCTAAAATGCAAATAAAGCCATTTCCGTCTCGTTCTTCCTACCAATAATCTTTGCATAAAGCGAACGGGTGAATGTAGTGCCATGTACAGGGAAGTATAAAAATGTTTGAACTGAAATGGAATATATGTGAAGTTTTGCTTACAAGACACCTGAATGAGGTGATGTGTATGTTTGTAGTGATGGTTAGGAAGCTGCAGTTTCAGGCATACTTACCTGGCACAGGCTTAACAGTGATCCGCAAGGCTGTGGGCCCGGGGCGAGACCTTTCCATTGCACATCGGCTTGGTTGACCCCTGCGATCATCCCAAATGTGGACGACTCGGGTGCGCAATTTATAAGTGTGGGGGACTGCGTTCGCGCTCTCCCCTGGAAAAAACAATCAAAAATAGAAATGCCTTTTTTTCATTCTGTTTGTCTATCATGACATGTTCAGTTGTTGTTGTTGTTGTTGTTGTTGTTGTTGTTGTTGTTGTTGTTGTTGTTGTTGATGATGATGTGTTTATTTTGCTGAGTAGCTCCCAAGGAGAAAGATAGGACCCGGAAGGAAACTTGGGTGTTGACATGGAAGTTACCTCCCCTGGGTACCTGGCGCAAGGTGCATGTCTATGCAGCCTAAAATGCAAATAAAGCCATTTCCGTCTCGTTCTTCCTACCAATAATCTTTGCATAAAGCGAACGGGTGAATGTAGTGCCATGTACAGGGAAGTATAAAAATGTTTGAACTGAAATGGAATATATGTGAAGTTTTGCTTACAAGACACCTGAATGAGGTGATGTGTATGTTTGTAGTGATGGTTAGGAAGCTGCAGTTTCAGGCATACTTACCTGGCACAGGCTTAACAGTGATCCGCAAGGCTGTGGGCCCGGGGCGAGACCTTTCCATTGCACATCGGCTTGGTTGACCCCTGCGATCATCCCAAATGTGGACGACTCGGGTGCGCAATTTATAAGTGTGGGGGACTGCGTTCGCGCTCTCCCCTGGAAAAAACAATCAAAAATAGAAATGCCTTTTTTTCATTCTGTTTGTCTATCATGACATGTTCAGTTGTTGTTGTTGTTGTTGTTGTTGTTGTTGTTGTTGTTGATGATGATGTGTTTATTTTGCTGAGTAGCTCCCAAGGAGAAAGATAGGACCCGGAAGGAAACTTGGGTGTTGACATGGAAGTTACCTCCCCTGGGTACCTGGCGCAAGGTGCATGTCTATGCAGCCTAAAATGCAAATAAAGCCATTTCCGTCTCGTTCTTCCTACCAATAATCTTTGCATAAAGCGAACGGGTGAATGTAGTGCCATGTACAGGGAAGTATAAAAATGTTTGAACTGAAATGGAATATATGTGAAGTTTTGCTTACAAGACACCTGAATGAGGTGATGTGTATGTTTGTAGTGATGGTTAGGAAGCTGCAGTTTCAGGCATACTTACCTGGCACAGGCTTAACAGTGATCCGCAAGGCTGTGGGCCCGGGGCGAGACCTTTCCATTGCACATCGGCTTGGTTGACCCCTGCGATCATCCCAAATGTGGACGACTCGGGTGCGCAATTTATAAGTGTGGGGGACTGCGTTCGCGCTCTCCCCTGGAAAAAACAATCAAAAATAGAAATGCCTTTTTTTCATTCTGTTTGTCTATCATGACATGTTCAGTTGTTGTTGTTGTTGTTGTTGTTGTTGTTGTTGTTGTTGTTGATGATGATGTGTTTATTTTGCTGAGTAGCTCCCAAGGAGAAAGATAGGACCCGGAAGGAAACTTGGGTGTTGACATGGAAGTTACCTCCCCTGGGTACCTGGCGCAAGGTGCATGTCTATGCAGCCTAAAATGCAAATAAAGCCATTTCCGTCTCGTTCTTCCTACCAATAATCTTTGCATAAAGCGAACGGGTGAATGTAGTGCCATGTACAGGGAAGTATAAAAATGTTTGAACTGAAATGGAATATATGTGAAGTTTTGCTTACAAGACACCTGAATGAGGTGATGTGTATGTTTGTAGTGATGGTTAGGAAGCTGCAGTTTCAGGCATACTTACCTGGCACAGGCTTAACAGTGATCCGCAAGGCTGTGGGCCCGGGGCGAGACCTTTCCATTGCACATCGGCTTGGTTGACCCCTGCGATCATCCCAAATGTGGACGACTCGGGTGCGCAATTTATAAGTGTGGGGGACTGCGTTCGCGCTCTCCCCTGGAAAAAACAATCAAAAATAGAAATGCCTTTTTTTCATTCTGTTTGTCTATCATGACATGTTCAGTTGTTGTTGTTGTTGTTGTTGTTGTTGTTGTTGTTGTTGATGATGATGTGTTTATTTTGCTGAGTAGCTCCCAAGGAGAAAGATAGGACCCGGAAGGAAACTTGGGTGTTGACATGGAAGTTACCTCCCCTGGGTACCTGGCGCAAGGTGCATGTCTATGCAGCCTAAAATGCAAATAAAGCCATTTCCGTCTCGTTCTTCCTACCAATAATCTTTGCATAAAGCGAACGGGTGAATGTAGTGCCATGTACAGGGAAGTATAAAAATGTTTGAACTGAAATGGAATATATGTGAAGTTTTGCTTACAAGACACCTGAATGAGGTGATGTGTATGTTTGTAGTGATGGTTAGGAAGCTGCAGTTTCAGGCATACTTACCTGGCACAGGCTTAACAGTGATCCGCAAGGCTGTGGGCCCGGGGCGAGACCTTTCCATTGCACATCGGCTTGGTTGACCCCTGCGATCATCCCAAATGTGGACGACTCGGGTGCGCAATTTATAAGTGTGGGGGACTGCGTTCGCGCTCTCCCCTGGAAAAAACAATCAAAAATAGAAATGCCTTTTTTTCATTCTGTTTGTCTATCATGACATGTTCAGTTGTTGTTGTTGTTGTTGTTGTTGTTGTTGTTGTTGTTGTTGATGATGATGTGTTTATTTTGCTGAGTAGCTCCCAAGGAGAAAGATAGGACCCGGAAGGAAACTTGGGTGTTGACATGGAAGTTACCTCCCCTGGGTACCTGGCGCAAGGTGCATGTCTATGCAGCCTAAAATGCAAATAAAGCCATTTCCGTCTCGTTCTTCCTACCAATAATCTTTGCATAAAGCGAACGGGTGAATGTAGTGCCATGTACAGGGAAGTATAAAAATGTTTGAACTGAAATGGAATATATGTGAAGTTTTGCTTACAAGACACCTGAATGAGGTGATGTGTATGTTTGTAGTGATGGTTAGGAAGCTGCAGTTTCAGGCATACTTACCTGGCACAGGCTTAACAGTGATCCGCAAGGCTGTGGGCCCGGGGCGAGACCTTTCCATTGCACATCGGCTTGGTTGACCCCTGCGATCATCCCAAATGTGGACGACTCGGGTGCGCAATTTATAAGTGTGGGGGACTGCGTTCGCGCTCTCCCCTGGAAAAAACAATCAAAAATAGAAATGCCTTTTTTTCATTCTGTTTGTCTATCATGACATGTTCAGTTGTTGTTGTTGTTGTTGTTGTTGTTGTTGTTGTTGTTGTTGTTGTTGATGATGATGTGTTTATTTTGCTGAGTAGCTCCCAAGGAGAAAGATAGGACCCGGAAGGAAACTTGGGTGTTGACATGGAAGTTACCTCCCCTGGGTACCTGGCGCAAGGTGCATGTCTATGCAGCCTAAAATGCAAATAAAGCCATTTCCGTCTCGTTCTTCCTACCAATAATCTTTGCATAAAGCGAACGGGTGAATGTAGTGCCATGTACAGGGAAGTATAAAAATGTTTGAACTGAAATGGAATATATGTGAAGTTTTGCTTACAAGACACCTGAATGAGGTGATGTGTATGTTTGTAGTGATGGTTAGGAAGCTGCAGTTTCAGGCATACTTACCTGGCACAGGCTTAACGGCGATCAGCAGGAAGTATTCGAGAATTGATTTTTCTTTCACAGGTCGACGAGCGGGCAGGACTTGTTCCTACGTCTTCGGACTCCCCTCACTTTGTTAGCCATGGATCCGATTCGTTTCTCTAGGAATGGTCCTAGGAGCTCTGAGACCACAATGGACATCAGGAAGCAAGTAGTCAAGCTGGAGTTTGTTGGACCCGAGAGATTTTCAGTGTCGAGATCGAAGTTGTATACCTTTTTGACTAAAACCTTCGGAGCAGATAGCGTCAGAAGACTGTCCAGAAGGGAGAAGGTTACTGAATGGTTTGTGACCGTCTCATCTGAGGAGCTTGCCAACCAACTTCACGCGGAAAGCTACCATGACTTAACACCATATCTCGGGGTGCACTTCTCCCTAGTTGACAAGGTAAAGGTGTCTGTGAGGGTGCACTGGCTACCCGAAGAATTTGGAGTTACCTTTTTGGAAAGATTCTTTCAGGATTATGGGACAGTTATCTCAGCTACGGAGGAAATAAGTAAGAACACTTTTGATGAGGGGTGCCTTTTAGGATCATACAATGTCATCCTGGAGATGCGAAATGAAGAGCTATCCGGAATTCCCCACCTAGTGAATTTCGAAACACCGACCAGATGTTTCCCTTTGCTATTCACGATGGCAGGAAGGCAACCCTTGTGTTTAAAGTGTCAAGTTGTGGGGCACTTGAGAAGAGAATGCCCAGGAACTCAGAAAATCTCAACAAAACCACACTTTAGGAAATCTTACTCAGAGGCCCTGGCAACCGGAAGAAAAGAACAGAGATCGTATGTGGATGAGGAAGCAGATGTGGATACAGAAGTGGTAGAGGAGACCGAGGAAGAGATACGGAAGGACATTGAAAATGCCATTGGTGCTAAGAATGACTGGTCAGCGGTCGAAAATGAGAATACGGCAGTGCCAGGAACATTGGACCAATCTAAGGAACAGACTGCTTCACAAGTGGATGTGTCTAGTGCAGGTGATTGCACTATTACAGCAATGGAAATTACTCCAGACAATAACAGGAAGAGGCCTTTATCTCCAGTCAAGAAAATAGACAAAGCAGCTAGGATGGTATTGGACACAATGGAGGACTTGCGTCAAAGAGAAGGTTCACAATGGAATTTACATTCTCACATCATAGATTCTGATGATTCTGGGAGTCCGGGAAGTGTAATAACTTAACATCTCACATGTGTTGTTTCTGTTGGAAAACGATTTGGACATGCCCCCGGACTCGGATTACGATTATGGATTATGTGTTTACGGCATATTGCCGGGAGTTCTTTTTATTAAGGTATGTATATATTATTTATAACTTTATGATAATTTGGGTATCTGTATATATCATGTTTATATATTCTATTTCAAACATTATATTCTTTTTCAGAATGTTGACTTTTCACTTATATATCGTTGGATGTAAACTTATGTTAACATTTTAAAAATGCATAGAATAGCGACAATTAATTGTGATGGGTTAAGGGGTAGGAACAGAAGGCGTGTGCTGTGTGAGGAATGGAAGAGAATGAATGTAGATGTTTTGTTTATGCAAGAAAGTCATATAGCATGTGTGAAAGAAGGAGAGACTGTTGAGAAAGAATTTGAATGCAAAGCCTTCTGGAGTTTTGGGACGGGCAATGCACGTGGGGTTGGTATTTTACTCTCAAAAAAGTTAAATTATAAAAATGTACAATTTCATTATGATTTTGATGGCAGGCTCTTTGTTTTAGATATTGATATTGATAATAATTCGTTTAGATTTATAAATGTATATGCTCCTAATTATTATACAGATAGGCGGGATTTCCTGTTATCATTAGAAAATTATTTTGTTACTCGTCGCCTTGTTGTTCTCGGGGGAGATTTTAATTTCGTTTTATCAACTGTTTTAGATAAAGTGGGGGGAAACCCAAAATGTGGCACTGGGGGGGCAACTATTCTGAAACGTTATCTAAATTTATATAAATTAGTAGACCCGTTTCGGGAGTTATATAAAAACAAAGTTATGACAACATGGCGAGGTGGAAATGTTAGCTGTCGGCTAGATCGATTTTATATCTCCGCTCCATTAATACCGGCTGTCAAAAGTTGTGATGTTCAGCCATGTTCCATTTCTGATCACGATTATTGTGTTTTAGGTTTGGAGGTTGTTGATTGCATCTCTGTAGGACCTGGTTATTGGAAATTTAATAATTCTTTGCTCAAAGACAAATCATTTGTATTGAAATTTCAGAAATTTTGGGAATCTTTATATGTTCAGGCTGATTTGTCTCTTTCGGATTGGGATGGCATTAAAGCTCAAATTAAAACTTTTGTTTTGGCGTATGGGAAAAAGTCAGCTGCCAATAAAAGACATATTTTACAGCAGCTTCAAAGGCGATACAGAGATCTGCAAACTGCAGAAAGTCAGAGACCTGGGGAGTATGTAGAGCAGTTAAAAGCGATCAAATCACAACTTTATGACTTTCATTATGATAAGGTACAAGGAAGTGCAATCCGCTCCAGAGTGCAAGTTTTAGAAAATAATGAACAACCATCTAAACATTTCTTAAAGTCTGAATTTAAACGCTCTGGAGATAAAATCATTCGTGTTTTGGAGAATGGTTCTGAAATCTATGACAAAAATGATTCTATTCGTAATTATTGCAGGGAGTTCTATGAAAACTTATATACCCCTGAGGAAATTGATGATTTTTACTGTTCAGAATTCATTGAGGACTTGCCTTTCTTGGATAGCGCTTCAGCTGATAGTCTAGAGGGTGCTGTGACAAAAGAGGAGATTTTATTTGCTTTGAAAGGGATGGATAACAATAAAGCCCCAGGGTTGGATGGTTTAAGTAAAGAGTTTTACATAACGTTTTGGCCGTTATTTCAAGATATTTTAGTACACATTTATAATTTATCAATAAAATTGGGTACTCTTAGCAATTCGCAAAAACTAGGATGTATCTCTCTGTTATGTAAGGACCCTAAAAATCCTCAATTGTTACGCAATTGGCGCCCTATTAGTCTGTTAAACGTAGATTACAAAATATTATCTAGAGTTGTACAAAGCCGGTTGTCATCAGTTATTGCTGAGATCGTGCATCCTGATCAGACATGTTCTATCAGAGGCCGATCAATAGCAGACAACATACATCTTCTACGTAATGTCGTTGATTATGTGGAGCAAAAAGGAGATTCTGTGGCCTTCGTTTGTCTTGATCAAGAGAAGGCTTTTGATCGGGTAAATCATGAATTCATGTTCAAGGCCTTACATCAGTATGGGTTTGGTCCAGAGTTTATCAACCTGGTCAGCCTCTTATACAATAATGTTCAAAGTACAGTGTTGGTAAATGGTAATCTTTCAGATACTTTCCCCGTGAGGAGGGGGGTTAGGCAAGGCTGCAGCCTAAGCCCATTGTTATATGTTTTAGTTTTCGAACCTTTTGCCATTAAAGTAAGGAGTGATAAATTAATTAAGGGTATTAAAATTCCCGGTGTTAACGAAGAAGCCAAAATTTCTGCCTATGCTGATGATGGGACTGGTATTTGTGCGAATGAGATGAGTGTCAGACGTTTGCTTCAAGTGAGTGAGTGGTATGCTCGTGGTACTGGTGCTCGTTTGAACATGGCTAAAACCAAAGCCATATCTTTTGGAAAATGGCGTTCTTCGGCCGATCACCCTTTCAGCATATCATGGCCCGATTCATGTAAAATTTTGGGGGTAGTTTTTGGAAGGAATGTAACTCCTGATGATAATTGGAACAAAATTTTAACAAAATTCCACGGGGTTCTAAATTTCGCATTTAAAGACAGATTTCTATCAGTGTATGGTAAATCTGTTATCTGTAACGTCATGGCCATGTCAAAGTTGTGGTATGTTGCATCTGTGTTGCACATGCCCAAGCACTTTGTTGATATTTTCACACGAGTATCTTTTGATTATTTTTGGGAATCCCATCTATATGAACCTCTACCTAGATCTGTTATATATAATAATAAAGATGTTGGAGGTGTTAACTTTCCTCATATACCGTCTCGATTACATGCATTACGTTTGTTTCATTTGTATAAAATTATTAATAATAGTGATTGTAAATATGCTCGTTTTGCTCTTTACTGGATAGGGTTTTCACTAAAAAATATCAAACCAGAATTTGCATCTAATTTATTGCCTCATTCTGCATATATGCCAGCATATTATAAGAAAGTATTAGAGTCATATAGATATTTTAAGTCGTTATACCCAGATTATAATTGGTTTGTTCCTGTTAAAAGTGGTGCATTTTATAATTTGTTAATATCTCATGTATGTACAGAGCCTGCTATCTTCAAATACTTTTCAAATGTCAATTTTAAGTCTGCGTTTATATTGCTCAATGACCCGTTTATCGATCCTTTATTAAAAAATTTCTCCTGGCGTCTGCTACATGATATTGTACCGACAAATTTCACCCTTTTTTGTAAACGACACTCTTTAATTAAAAAATGTACATTCTGTGAGGAGAACGAGTCTGTTGAGCATTTGTTTTATAATTGTGAAATTGTATCAACTTTGTGGTGTATTGTCAGCAAATGGGTTTTAGATCTATCTTTTGGCTTAATTGATCTTACTGCTAACAAAATTCGGTTTAATCAGTTATCTTTTTGCCATTGTAAATATCGGAAAAGTGTCATTGTGTACCTGGTGTGTTTGGCCAAGCATCAGATTTGGGTTGATAGGTGTAATTTCAAAAATGGTAGAAAGGGGGTGACTAAAGAAAGTATTGTTGCCCGTTTTTTGGAAAGATTACGTTTTCGAATCGTTGTAGATAAGGCCCGTTTGTCTGATGTATTATTTAATCATTACTGGGTGCAACCCCAAATGTTCTGCACCGTCAACAACAATAAGGTGGATTTTACTTTTTAAAAATGGAAAAATACTCAAATATATATATAAATACTAAACTCATACCATCGTCTGTACATGTATATTGTAAATATTGTAAAGTAATTTCCACCCTGAGTTTGTACACACCCCTTTGTAAATAGTCTTCCTGTCCGTGTACATATTAAGGAATGACTATTAGGACCCAGACACCTTACTTTTAAACATCATTACTTTCTTCATCATCATTCATATAACGTAAGTCTTACCATGTACATTGCTATCGCTAAAGGTGCCTGGGGAGAATTGTTCTTAGGGCCATTTAATCGAAATAAACTTTATTAAAAACAAAAAAAAAAAAAAAAAAAAAAAAAAAAAAAAGGCTGTGGGCCCGGGGCGAGACCTTTCCATTGCACATCGGCTTGGTTGACCCCTGCGATCATCCCAAATGTGGACGACTCGGGTGCGCAATTTATAAGTGTGGGGGACTGCGTTCGCGCTCTCCCCTGGAAAAAACAATCAAAAATAGAAATGCCTTTTTTTCATTCTGTTTGTCTATCATGACATGTTCAGTTGTTGTTGTTGTTGTTGTTGTTGTTGTTGTTGTTGTTGTTGATGATGATGTGTTTATTTTGCTGAGTAGCTCCCAAGGAGAAAGATAGGACCCGGAAGGAAACTTGGGTGTTGACATGGAAGTTACCTCCCCTGGGTACCTGGCGCAAGGTGCATGTCTATGCAGCCTAAAATGCAAATAAAGCCATTTCCGTCTCGTTCTTCCTACCAATAATCTTTGCATAAAGCGAACGGGTGAATGTAGTGCCATGTACAGGGAAGTATAAAAATGTTTGAACTGAAATGGAATATATGTGAAGTTTTGCTTACAAGACACCTGAATGAGGTGATGTGTATGTTTGTAGTGATGGTTAGGAAGCTGCAGTTTCAGGCATACTTACCTGGCACAGGCTTAACAGTGATCCGCAAGGCTGTGGGCCCGGGGCGAGACCTTTCCATTGCACATCGGCTTGGTTGACCCCTGCGATCATCCCAAATGTGGACGACTCGGGTGCGCAATTTATAAGTGTGGGGGACTGCGTTCGCGCTCTCCCCTGGAAAAAACAATCAAAAATAGAAATGCCTTTTTTTCATTCTGTTTGTCTATCATGACATGTTCAGTTGTTGTTGTTGTTGTTGTTGTTGTTGTTGTTGTTGTTGTTGTTGTTGATGATGATGTGTTTATTTTGCTGAGTAGCTCCCAAGGAGAAAGATAGGACCCGGAAGGAAACTTGGGTGTTGACATGGAAGTTACCTCCCCTGGGTACCTGGCGCAAGGTGCATGTCTATGCAGCCTAAAATGCAAATAAAGCCATTTCCGTCTCGTTCTTCCTACCAATAATCTTTGCATAAAGCGAACGGGTGAATGTAGTGCCATGTACAGGGAAGTATAAAAATGTTTGAACTGAAATGGAATATATGTGAAGTTTTGCTTACAAGACACCTGAATGAGGTGATGTGTATGTTTGTAGTGATGGTTAGGAAGCTGCAGTTTCAGGCATACTTACCTGGCACAGGCTTAACAGTGATCCGCAAGGCTGTGGGCCCGGGGCGAGACCTTTCCATTGCACATCGGCTTGGTTGACCCCTGCGATCATCCCAAATGTGGACGACTCGGGTGCGCAATTTATAAGTGTGGGGGACTGCGTTCGCGCTCTCCCCTGGAAAAAACAATCAAAAATAGAAATGCCTTTTTTTCATTCTGTTTGTCTATCATGACATGTTCAGTTGTTGTTGTTGTTGTTGTTGTTGTTGTTGTTGTTGTTGTTGTTGATGATGATGTGTTTATTTTGCTGAGTAGCTCCCAAGGAGAAAGATAGGACCCGGAAGGAAACTTGGGTGTTGACATGGAAGTTACCTCCCCTGGGTACCTGGCGCAAGGTGCATGTCTATGCAGCCTAAAATGCAAATAAAGCCATTTCCGTCTCGTTCTTCCTACCAATAATCTTTGCATAAAGCGAACGGGTGAATGTAGTGCCATGTACAGGGAAGTATAAAAATGTTTGAACTGAAATGGAATATATGTGAAGTTTTGCTTACAAGACACCTGAATGAGGTGATGTGTATGTTTGTAGTGATGGTTAGGAAGCTGCAGTTTCAGGCATACTTACCTGGCACAGGCTTAACAGTGATCCGCAAGGCTGTGGGCCCGGGGCGAGACCTTTCCATTGCACATCGGCTTGGTTGACCCCTGCGATCATCCCAAATGTGGACGACTCGGGTGCGCAATTTATAAGTGTGGGGGACTGCGTTCGCGCTCTCCCCTGGAAAAAACAATCAAAAATAGAAATGCCTTTTTTTCATTCTGTTTGTCTATCATGACATGTTCAGTTGTTGTTGTTGTTGTTGTTGTTGTTGTTGTTGTTGTTGTTGTTGATGATGATGTGTTTATTTTGCTGAGTAGCTCCCAAGGAGAAAGATAGGACCCGGAAGGAAACTTGGGTGTTGACATGGAAGTTACCTCCCCTGGGTACCTGGCGCAAGGTGCATGTCTATGCAGCCTAAAATGCAAATAAAGCCATTTCCGTCTCGTTCTTCCTACCAATAATCTTTGCATAAAGCGAACGGGTGAATGTAGTGCCATGTACAGGGAAGTATAAAAATGTTTGAACTGAAATGGAATATATGTGAAGTTTTGCTTACAAGACACCTGAATGAGGTGATGTGTATGTTTGTAGTGATGGTTAGGAAGCTGCAGTTTCAGGCACTCAATCCTTCCGACTCCCAAACAACCAATCTATATTCACCGCAGAGCTCATGGGTATCGCCACGGCGCTCCACAGCCATCACACCAAAAACCAAAAAAAAATCTTAATACTCTCAGACTCACTAAGCGGACTTCAGGCCCTCCAAAACAAAAACACCAAAAACCGCCCCAAATTAATAAACCAAATTCTCAAAAGCGTAAACAAACTAACAGAGGCAGGCAAAAACATACAACTTATCTGGATACCAGCTCACGTAGGAATTTACGGGAATGAAAACGCAGACAGAGCCGCAAAACAATCCCTAAAAATACCAGACATAAGCCTTAAGCTACCAATATCTAAAGCAGAAATCAAAAGTATAAACAAACGTAAAATCACCCAAAAATGGCATAACCTCTATCAAAACACAAAAACCCAAATCCTAAAAACCCTCAAAAAACCCCTCACCAAACCAAAAATCCTCCATCCCTCCAAAAAAATCGATAGAATAATCACCAAACTCCAAACAGGACACACCAAACTAAATAACCACCTTCTAAAACTAAAAAAACACGCAAACGGGAAGTGCCCACACTGCACTCACCCAGAAACAATAGACCACGTACTACTACATTGCACCCACTACCTCACACAACGTACAACATTACAAACCAACCTAAATCCAAATAACGCTCTTACCTTAGAAGCAATCCTTAACCCCCAAAATAAAATAGAAAACTTCAAAGCCCTAGGCATTTACCTAACCAAAACAGAACTAATTAACCGTATTTAAAACTTCACTAAACCACCAACACTAAACATCCAAAAAACATCAACTCACCCCCACACACTCCCTTAGTCCCAACCACTCCCCCAAGGCATGTATTCCAAATCTCAAAATTTCAAAACTTTATATAAGCAACCACTAAACCCCCCTCCTTGGTTGCACTCCTCTCGCTACCACTTTTATACCACTAAATGGCCCGGCCGGGCCCGTGTGCGAAATACGCTCCAGTCGGAAAGCGCACGTAAAATCTCCTAATATAAGTAAGTAAGTAAGTAAGTTTCAGGCATACTTACCTGGCACAGGCTTAACAGTGATCCGCAAGGCTGTGGGCCCGGGGCGAGACCTTTCCATTGCACATCGGCTTGGTTGACCCCTGCGATCATCCCAAATGTGGACGACTCGGGTGCGCAATTTATAAGTGTGGGGGACTGCGTTCGCGCTCTCCCCTGGAAAAAACAATCAAAAATAGAAATGCCTTTTTTTCATTCTGTTTGTCTATCATGACATGTTCAGTTGTTGTTGTTGTTGTTGTTGTTGTTGTTGTTGTTGTTGTTGTTGATGATGATGTGTTTATTTTGCTGAGTAGCTCCCAAGGAGAAAGATAGGACCCGGAAGGAAACTTGGGTGTTGACATGGAAGTTACCTCCCCTGGGTACCTGGCGCAAGGTGCATGTCTATGCAGCCTAAAATGCAAATAAAGCCATTTCCGTCTCGTTCTTCCTACCAATAATCTTTGCATAAAGCGAACGGGTGAATGTAGTGCCATGTACAGGGAAGTATAAAAATGTTTGAACTGAAATGGAATATATGTGAAGTTTTGCTTACAAGACACCTGAATGAGGTGATGTGTATGTTTGTAGTGATGGTTAGGAAGCTGCAGTTTCAGGCATACTTACCTGGCACAGGCTTAACAGTGATCCGCAAGGCTGTGGGCCCGGGGCGAGACCTTTCCATTGCACATCGGCTTGGTTGACCCCTGCGATCATCCCAAATGTGGACGACTCGGGTGCGCAATTTATAAGTGTGGGGGACTGCGTTCGCGCTCTCCCCTGGAAAAAACAATCAAAAATAGAAATGCCTTTTTTTCATTCTGTTTGTCTATCATGACATGTTCAGTTGTTGTTGTTGTTGTTGTTGTTGTTGTTGTTGTTGTTGTTGTTGATGATGATGTGTTTATTTTGCTGAGTAGCTCCCAAGGAGAAAGATAGGACCCGGAAGGAAACTTGGGTGTTGACATGGAAGTTACCTCCCCTGGGTACCTGGCGCAAGGTGCATGTCTATGCAGCCTAAAATGCAAATAAAGCCATTTCCGTCTCGTTCTTCCTACCAATAATCTTTGCATAAAGCGAACGGGTGAATGTAGTGCCATGTACAGGGAAGTATAAAAATGTTTGAACTGAAATGGAATATATGTGAAGTTTTGCTTACAAGACACCTGAATGAGGTGATGTGTATGTTTGTAGTGATGGTTAGGAAGCTGCAGTTTCAGGCATACTTACCTGGCACAGGCTTAACAGTGATCCGCAAGGCTGTGGGCCCGGGGCGAGACCTTTCCATTGCACATCGGCTTGGTTGACCCCTGCGATCATCCCAAATGTGGACGACTCGGGTGCGCAATTTATAAGTGTGGGGGACTGCGTTCGCGCTCTCCCCTGGAAAAAACAATCAAAAATAGAAATGCCTTTTTTTCATTCTGTTTGTCTATCATGACATGTTCAGTTGTTGTTGTTGTTGTTGTTGTTGTTGTTGTTGTTGTTGTTGATGATGATGTGTTTATTTTGCTGAGTAGCTCCCAAGGAGAAAGATAGGACCCGGAAGGAAACTTGGGTGTTGACATGGAAGTTACCTCCCCTGGGTACCTGGCGCAAGGTGCATGTCTATGCAGCCTAAAATGCAAATAAAGCCATTTCCGTCTCGTTCTTCCTACCAATAATCTTTGCATAAAGCGAACGGGTGAATGTAGTGCCATGTACAGGGAAGTATAAAAATGTTTGAACTGAAATGGAATATATGTGAAGTTTTGCTTACAAGACACCTGAATGAGGTGATGTGTATGTTTGTAGTGATGGTTAGGAAGCTGCAGTTTCAGGCATACTTACCTGGCACAGGCTTAACAGTGATCCGCAAGGCTGTGGGCCCGGGGCGAGACCTTTCCATTGCACATCGGCTTGGTTGACCCCTGCGATCATCCCAAATGTGGACGACTCGGGTGCGCAATTTATAAGTGTGGGGGACTGCGTTCGCGCTCTCCCCTGGAAAAAACAATCAAAAATAGAAATGCCTTTTTTTCATTCTGTTTGTCTATCATGACATGTTCAGTTGTTGTTGTTGTTGTTGTTGTTGTTGTTGTTGTTGTTGTTGATGATGATGTGTTTATTTTGCTGAGTAGCTCCCAAGGAGAAAGATAGGACCCGGAAGGAAACTTGGGTGTTGACATGGAAGTTACCTCCCCTGGGTACCTGGCGCAAGGTGCATGTCTATGCAGCCTAAAATGCAAATAAAGCCATTTCCGTCTCGTTCTTCCTACCAATAATCTTTGCATAAAGCGAACGGGTGAATGTAGTGCCATGTACAGGGAAGTATAAAAATGTTTGAACTGAAATGGAATATATGTGAAGTTTTGCTTACAAGACACCTGAATGAGGTGATGTGTATGTTTGTAGTGATGGTTAGGAAGCTGCAGTTTCAGGCATACTTACCTGGCACAGGCTTAACAGTGATCCGCAAGGCTGTGGGCCCGGGGCGAGACCTTTCCATTGCACATCGGCTTGGTTGACCCCTGCGATCATCCCAAATGTGGACGACTCGGGTGCGCAATTTATAAGTGTGGGGGACTGCGTTCGCGCTCTCCCCTGGAAAAAACAATCAAAAATAGAAATGCCTTTTTTTCATTCTGTTTGTCTATCATGACATGTTCAGTTGTTGTTGTTGTTGTTGTTGTTGTTGTTGTTGTTGATGATGATGTGTTTATTTTGCTGAGTAGCTCCCAAGGAGAAAGATAGGACCCGGAAGGAAACTTGGGTGTTGACATGGAAGTTACCTCCCCTGGGTACCTGGCGCAAGGTGCATGTCTATGCAGCCTAAAATGCAAATAAAGCCATTTCCGTCTCGTTCTTCCTACCAATAATCTTTGCATAAAGCGAACGGGTGAATGTAGTGCCATGTACAGGGAAGTATAAAAATGTTTGAACTGAAATGGAATATATGTGAAGTTTTGCTTACAAGACACCTGAATGAGGTGATGTGTATGTTTGTAGTGATGGTTAGGAAGCTGCAGTTTCAGGCATACTTACCTGGCACAGGCTTAACAGTGATCCGCAAGGCTGTGGGCCCGGGGCGAGACCTTTCCATTGCACATCGGCTTGGTTGACCCCTGCGATCATCCCAAATGTGGACGACTCGGGTGCGCAATTTATAAGTGTGGGGGACTGCGTTCGCGCTCTCCCCTGGAAAAAACAATCAAAAATAGAAATGCCTTTTTTTCATTCTGTTTGTCTATCATGACATGTTCAGTTGTTGTTGTTGTTGTTGTTGTTGTTGTTGTTGTTGTTGTTGTTGTTGATGATGATGTGTTTATTTTGCTGAGTAGCTCCCAAGGAGAAAGATAGGACCCGGAAGGAAACTTGGGTGTTGACATGGAAGTTACCTCCCCTGGGTACCTGGCGCAAGGTGCATGTCTATGCAGCCTAAAATGCAAATAAAGCCATTTCCGTCTCGTTCTTCCTACCAATAATCTTTGCATAAAGCGAACGGGTGAATGTAGTGCCATGTACAGGGAAGTATAAAAATGTTTGAACTGAAATGGAATATATGTGAAGTTTTGCTTACAAGACACCTGAATGAGGTGATGTGTATGTTTGTAGTGATGGTTAGGAAGCTGCAGTTTCAGGCATACTTACCTGGCACAGGCTTAACAGTGATCCGCAAGGCTGTGGGCCCGGGGCGAGACCTTTCCATTGCACATCGGCTTGGTTGACCCCTGCGATCATCCCAAATGTGGACGACTCGGGTGCGCAATTTATAAGTGTGGGGGACTGCGTTCGCGCTCTCCCCTGGAAAAAACAATCAAAAATAGAAATGCCTTTTTTTCATTCTGTTTGTCTATCATGACATGTTCAGTTGTTGTTGTTGTTGTTGTTGTTGTTGTTGTTGTTGTTGTTGTTGTTGATGATGATGTGTTTATTTTGCTGAGTAGCTCCCAAGGAGAAAGATAGGACCCGGAAGGAAACTTGGGTGTTGACATGGAAGTTACCTCCCCTGGGTACCTGGCGCAAGGTGCATGTCTATGCAGCCTAAAATGCAAATAAAGCCATTTCCGTCTCGTTCTTCCTACCAATAATCTTTGCATAAAGCGAACGGGTGAATGTAGTGCCATGTACAGGGAAGTATAAAAATGTTTGAACTGAAATGGAATATATGTGAAGTTTTGCTTACAAGACACCTGAATGAGGTGATGTGTATGTTTGTAGTGATGGTTAGGAAGCTGCAGTTTCAGGCATACTTACCTGGCACAGGCTTAACAGTGATCCGCAAGGCTGTGGGCCCGGGGCGAGACCTTTCCATTGCACATCGGCTTGGTTGACCCCTGCGATCATCCCAAATGTGGACGACTCGGGTGCGCAATTTATAAGTGTGGGGGACTGCGTTCGCGCTCTCCCCTGGAAAAAACAATCAAAAATAGAAATGCCTTTTTTTCATTCTGTTTGTCTATCATGACATGTTCAGTTGTTGTTGTTGTTGTTGTTGTTGTTGTTGTTGTTGTTGTTGTTGTTGATGATGATGTGTTTATTTTGCTGAGTAGCTCCCAAGGAGAAAGATAGGACCCGGAAGGAAACTTGGGTGTTGACATGGAAGTTACCTCCCCTGGGTACCTGGCGCAAGGTGCATGTCTATGCAGCCTAAAATGCAAATAAAGCCATTTCCGTCTCGTTCTTCCTACCAATAATCTTTGCATAAAGCGAACGGGTGAATGTAGTGCCATGTACAGGGAAGTATAAAAATGTTTGAACTGAAATGGAATATATGTGAAGTTTTGCTTACAAGACACCTGAATGAGGTGATGTGTATGTTTGTAGTGATGGTTAGGAAGCTGCAGTTTCAGGCATACTTACCTGGCACAGGCTTAACAGTGATCCGCAAGGCTGTGGGCCCGGGGCGAGACCTTTCCATTGCACATCGGCTTGGTTGACCCCTGCGATCATCCCAAATGTGGACGACTCGGGTGCGCAATTTATAAGTGTGGGGGACTGCGTTCGCGCTCTCCCCTGGAAAAAACAATCAAAAATAGAAATGCCTTTTTTTCATTCTGTTTGTCTATCATGACATGTTCAGTTGTTGTTGTTGTTGTTGTTGTTGTTGTTGTTGTTGTTGTTGTTGTTGATGATGATGTGTTTATTTTGCTGAGTAGCTCCCAAGGAGAAAGATAGGACCCGGAAGGAAACTTGGGTGTTGACATGGAAGTTACCTCCCCTGGGTACCTGGCGCAAGGTGCATGTCTATGCAGCCTAAAATGCAAATAAAGCCATTTCCGTCTCGTTCTTCCTACCAATAATCTTTGCATAAAGCGAACGGGTGAATGTAGTGCCATGTACAGGGAAGTATAAAAATGTTTGAACTGAAATGGAATATATGTGAAGTTTTGCTTACAAGACACCTGAATGAGGTGATGTGTATGTTTGTAGTGATGGTTAGGAAGCTGCAGTTTCAGGCATACTTACCTGGCACAGGCTTAACAGTGATCCGCAAGGCTGTGGGCCCGGGGCGAGACCTTTCCATTGCACATCGGCTTGGTTGACCCCTGCGATCATCCCAAATGTGGACGACTCGGGTGCGCAATTTATAAGTGTGGGGGACTGCGTTCGCGCTCTCCCCTGGAAAAAACAATCAAAAATAGAAATGCCTTTTTTTCATTCTGTTTGTCTATCATGACATGTTCAGTTGTTGTTGTTGTTGTTGTTGTTGTTGTTGTTGTTGTTGTTGTTGTTGTTGATGATGATGTGTTTATTTTGCTGAGTAGCTCCCAAGGAGAAAGATAGGACCCGGAAGGAAACTTGGGTGTTGACATGGAAGTTACCTCCCCTGGGTACCTGGCGCAAGGTGCATGTCTATGCAGCCTAAAATGCAAATAAAGCCATTTCCGTCTCGTTCTTCCTACCAATAATCTTTGCATAAAGCGAACGGGTGAATGTAGTGCCATGTACAGGGAAGTATAAAAATGTTTGAACTGAAATGGAATATATGTGAAGTTTTGCTTACAAGACACCTGAATGAGGTGATGTGTATGTTTGTAGTGATGGTTAGGAAGCTGCAGTTTCAGGCATACTTACCTGGCACAGGCTTAACAGTGATCCGCAAGGCTGTGGGCCCGGGGCGAGACCTTTCCATTGCACATCGGCTTGGTTGACCCCTGCGATCATCCCAAATGTGGACGACTCGGGTGCGCAATTTATAAGTGTGGGGGACTGCGTTCGCGCTCTCCCCTGGAAAAAACAATCAAAAATAGAAATGCCTTTTTTTCATTCTGTTTGTCTATCATGACATGTTCAGTTGTTGTTGTTGTTGTTGTTGTTGTTGTTGTTGTTGTTGATGATGATGTGTTTATTTTGCTGAGTAGCTCCCAAGGAGAAAGATAGGACCCGGAAGGAAACTTGGGTGTTGACATGGAAGTTACCTCCCCTGGGTACCTGGCGCAAGGTGCATGTCTATGCAGCCTAAAATGCAAATAAAGCCATTTCCGTCTCGTTCTTCCTACCAATAATCTTTGCATAAAGCGAACGGGTGAATGTAGTGCCATGTACAGGGAAGTATAAAAATGTTTGAACTGAAATGGAATATATGTGAAGTTTTGCTTACAAGACACCTGAATGAGGTGATGTGTATGTTTGTAGTGATGGTTAGGAAGCTGCAGTTTCAGGCATACTTACCTGGCACAGGCTTAACAGTGATCCGCAAGGCTGTGGGCCCGGGGCGAGACCTTTCCATTGCACATCGGCTTGGTTGACCCCTGCGATCATCCCAAATGTGGACGACTCGGGTGCGCAATTTATAAGTGTGGGGGACTGCGTTCGCGCTCTCCCCTGGAAAAAACAATCAAAAATAGAAATGCCTTTTTTTCATTCTGTTTGTCTATCATGACATGTTCAGTTGTTGTTGTTGTTGTTGTTGTTGTTGTTGTTGTTGTTGTTGTTGATGATGATGTGTTTATTTTGCTGAGTAGCTCCCAAGGAGAAAGATAGGACCCGGAAGGAAACTTGGGTGTTGACATGGAAGTTACCTCCCCTGGGTACCTGGCGCAAGGTGCATGTCTATGCAGCCTAAAATGCAAATAAAGCCATTTCCGTCTCGTTCTTCCTACCAATAATCTTTGCATAAAGCGAACGGGTGAATGTAGTGCCATGTACAGGGAAGTATAAAAATGTTTGAACTGAAATGGAATATATGTGAAGTTTTGCTTACAAGACACCTGAATGAGGTGATGTGTATGTTTGTAGTGATGGTTAGGAAGCTGCAGTTTCAGGCATACTTACCTGGCACAGGCTTAACAGTGATCCGCAAGGCTGTGGGCCCGGGGCGAGACCTTTCCATTGCACATCGGCTTGGTTGACCCCTGCGATCATCCCAAATGTGGACGACTCGGGTGCGCAATTTATAAGTGTGGGGGACTGCGTTCGCGCTCTCCCCTGGAAAAAACAATCAAAAATAGAAATGCCTTTTTTTCATTCTGTTTGTCTATCATGACATGTTCAGTTGTTGTTGTTGTTGTTGTTGTTGTTGTTGTTGTTGTTGTTGTTGTTGATGATGATGTGTTTATTTTGCTGAGTAGCTCCCAAGGAGAAAGATAGGACCCGGAAGGAAACTTGGGTGTTGACATGGAAGTTACCTCCCCTGGGTACCTGGCGCAAGGTGCATGTCTATGCAGCCTAAAATGCAAATAAAGCCATTTCCGTCTCGTTCTTCCTACCAATAATCTTTGCATAAAGCGAACGGGTGAATGTAGTGCCATGTACAGGGAAGTATAAAAATGTTTGAACTGAAATGGAATATATGTGAAGTTTTGCTTACAAGACACCTGAATGAGGTGATGTGTATGTTTGTAGTGATGGTTAGGAAGCTGCAGTTTCAGGCATACTTACCTGGCACAGGCTTAACAGTGATCCGCAAGGCTGTGGGCCCGGGGCGAGACCTTTCCATTGCACATCGGCTTGGTTGACCCCTGCGATCATCCCAAATGTGGACGACTCGGGTGCGCAATTTATAAGTGTGGGGGACTGCGTTCGCGCTCTCCCCTGGAAAAAACAATCAAAAATAGAAATGCCTTTTTTTCATTCTGTTTGTCTATCATGACATGTTCAGTTGTTGTTGTTGTTGTTGTTGTTGTTGTTGTTGTTGTTGTTGTTGTTGATGATGATGTGTTTATTTTGCTGAGTAGCTCCCAAGGAGAAAGATAGGACCCGGAAGGAAACTTGGGTGTTGACATGGAAGTTACCTCCCCTGGGTACCTGGCGCAAGGTGCATGTCTATGCAGCCTAAAATGCAAATAAAGCCATTTCCGTCTCGTTCTTCCTACCAATAATCTTTGCATAAAGCGAACGGGTGAATGTAGTGCCATGTACAGGGAAGTATAAAAATGTTTGAACTGAAATGGAATATATGTGAAGTTTTGCTTACAAGACACCTGAATGAGGTGATGTGTATGTTTGTAGTGATGGTTAGGAAGCTGCAGTTTCAGGCATACTTACCTGGCACAGGCTTAACAGTGATCCGCAAGGCTGTGGGCCCGGGGCGAGACCTTTCCATTGCACATCGGCTTGGTTGACCCCTGCGATCATCCCAAATGTGGACGACTCGGGTGCGCAATTTATAAGTGTGGGGGACTGCGTTCGCGCTCTCCCCTGGAAAAAACAATCAAAAATAGAAATGCCTTTTTTTCATTCTGTTTGTCTATCATGACATGTTCAGTTGTTGTTGTTGTTGTTGTTGTTGTTGTTGTTGTTGTTGATGATGATGTGTTTATTTTGCTGAGTAGCTCCCAAGGAGAAAGATAGGACCCGGAAGGAAACTTGGGTGTTGACATGGAAGTTACCTCCCCTGGGTACCTGGCGCAAGGTGCATGTCTATGCAGCCTAAAATGCAAATAAAGCCATTTCCGTCTCGTTCTTCCTACCAATAATCTTTGCATAAAGCGAACGGGTGAATGTAGTGCCATGTACAGGGAAGTATAAAAATGTTTGAACTGAAATGGAATATATGTGAAGTTTTGCTTACAAGACACCTGAATGAGGTGATGTGTATGTTTGTAGTGATGGTTAGGAAGCTGCAGTTTCAGGCATACTTACCTGGCACAGGCTTAACAGTGATCCGCAAGGCTGTGGGCCCGGGGCGAGACCTTTCCATTGCACATCGGCTTGGTTGACCCCTGCGATCATCCCAAATGTGGACGACTCGGGTGCGCAATTTATAAGTGTGGGGGACTGCGTTCGCGCTCTCCCCTGGAAAAAACAATCAAAAATAGAAATGCCTTTTTTTCATTCTGTTTGTCTATCATGACATGTTCAGTTGTTGTTGTTGTTGTTGTTGTTGTTGTTGTTGATGATGATGTGTTTATTTTGCTGAGTAGCTCCCAAGGAGAAAGATAGGACCCGGAAGGAAACTTGGGTGTTGACATGGAAGTTACCTCCCCTGGGTACCTGGCGCAAGGTGCATGTCTATGCAGCCTAAAATGCAAATAAAGCCATTTCCGTCTCGTTCTTCCTACCAATAATCTTTGCATAAAGCGAACGGGTGAATGTAGTGCCATGTACAGGGAAGTATAAAAATGTTTGAACTGAAATGGAATATATGTGAAGTTTTGCTTACAAGACACCTGAATGAGGTGATGTGTATGTTTGTAGTGATGGTTAGGAAGCTGCAGTTTCAGGCATACTTACCTGGCACAGGCTTAACAGTGATCCGCAAGGCTGTGGGCCCGGGGCGAGACCTTTCCATTGCACATCGGCTTGGTTGACCCCTGCGATCATCCCAAATGTGGACGACTCGGGTGCGCAATTTATAAGTGTGGGGGACTGCGTTCGCGCTCTCCCCTGGAAAAAACAATCAAAAATAGAAATGCCTTTTTTTCATTCTGTTTGTCTATCATGACATGTTCAGTTGTTGTTGTTGTTGTTGTTGTTGTTGTTGTTGTTGTTGTTGTTGATGATGATGTGTTTATTTTGCTGAGTAGCTCCCAAGGAGAAAGATAGGACCCGGAAGGAAACTTGGGTGTTGACATGGAAGTTACCTCCCCTGGGTACCTGGCGCAAGGTGCATGTCTATGCAGCCTAAAATGCAAATAAAGCCATTTCCGTCTCGTTCTTCCTACCAATAATCTTTGCATAAAGCGAACGGGTGAATGTAGTGCCATGTACAGGGAAGTATAAAAATGTTTGAACTGAAATGGAATATATGTGAAGTTTTGCTTACAAGACACCTGAATGAGGTGATGTGTATGTTTGTAGTGATGGTTAGGAAGCTGCAGTTTCAGGCATACTTACCTGGCACAGGCTTAACAGTGATCCGCAAGGCTGTGGGCCCGGGGCGAGACCTTTCCATTGCACATCGGCTTGGTTGACCCCTGCGATCATCCCAAATGTGGACGACTCGGGTGCGCAATTTATAAGTGTGGGGGACTGCGTTCGCGCTCTCCCCTGGAAAAAACAATCAAAAATAGAAATGCCTTTTTTTCATTCTGTTTGTCTATCATGACATGTTCAGTTGTTGTTGTTGTTGTTGTTGTTGTTGTTGTTGTTGTTGTTGTTGATGATGATGTGTTTATTTTGCTGAGTAGCTCCCAAGGAGAAAGATAGGACCCGGAAGGAAACTTGGGTGTTGACATGGAAGTTACCTCCCCTGGGTACCTGGCGCAAGGTGCATGTCTATGCAGCCTAAAATGCAAATAAAGCCATTTCCGTCTCGTTCTTCCTACCAATAATCTTTGCATAAAGCGAACGGGTGAATGTAGTGCCATGTACAGGGAAGTATAAAAATGTTTGAACTGAAATGGAATATATGTGAAGTTTTGCTTACAAGACACCTGAATGAGGTGATGTGTATGTTTGTAGTGATGGTTAGGAAGCTGCAGTTTCAGGCATACTTACCTGGCACAGGCTTAACAGTGATCCGCAAGGCTGTGGGCCCGGGGCGAGACCTTTCCATTGCACATCGGCTTGGTTGACCCCTGCGATCATCCCAAATGTGGACGACTCGGGTGCGCAATTTATAAGTGTGGGGGACTGCGTTCGCGCTCTCCCCTGGAAAAAACAATCAAAAATAGAAATGCCTTTTTTTCATTCTGTTTGTCTATCATGACATGTTCAGTTGTTGTTGTTGTTGTTGTTGTTGTTGTTGTTGTTGTTGTTGTTGATGATGATGTGTTTATTTTGCTGAGTAGCTCCCAAGGAGAAAGATAGGACCCGGAAGGAAACTTGGGTGTTGACATGGAAGTTACCTCCCCTGGGTACCTGGCGCAAGGTGCATGTCTATGCAGCCTAAAATGCAAATAAAGCCATTTCCGTCTCGTTCTTCCTACCAATAATCTTTGCATAAAGCGAACGGGTGAATGTAGTGCCATGTACAGGGAAGTATAAAAATGTTTGAACTGAAATGGAATATATGTGAAGTTTTGCTTACAAGACACCTGAATGAGGTGATGTGTATGTTTGTAGTGATGGTTAGGAAGCTGCAGTTTCAGGCATACTTACCTGGCACAGGCTTAACAGTGATCCGCAAGGCTGTGGGCCCGGGGCGAGACCTTTCCATTGCACATCGGCTTGGTTGACCCCTGCGATCATCCCAAATGTGGACGACTCGGGTGCGCAATTTATAAGTGTGGGGGACTGCGTTCGCGCTCTCCCCTGGAAAAAACAATCAAAAATAGAAATGCCTTTTTTTCATTCTGTTTGTCTATCATGACATGTTCAGTTGTTGTTGTTGTTGTTGTTGTTGTTGTTGTTGTTGTTGATGATGATGTGTTTATTTTGCTGAGTAGCTCCCAAGGAGAAAGATAGGACCCGGAAGGAAACTTGGGTGTTGACATGGAAGTTACCTCCCCTGGGTACCTGGCGCAAGGTGCATGTCTATGCAGCCTAAAATGCAAATAAAGCCATTTCCGTCTCGTTCTTCCTACCAATAATCTTTGCATAAAGCGAACGGGTGAATGTAGTGCCATGTACAGGGAAGTATAAAAATGTTTGAACTGAAATGGAATATATGTGAAGTTTTGCTTACAAGACACCTGAATGAGGTGATGTGTATGTTTGTAGTGATGGTTAGGAAGCTGCAGTTTCAGGCATACTTACCTGGCACAGGCTTAACAGTGATCCGCAAGGCTGTGGGCCCGGGGCGAGACCTTTCCATTGCACATCGGCTTGGTTGACCCCTGCGATCATCCCAAATGTGGACGACTCGGGTGCGCAATTTATAAGTGTGGGGGACTGCGTTCGCGCTCTCCCCTGGAAAAAACAATCAAAAATAGAAATGCCTTTTTTTCATTCTGTTTGTCTATCATGACATGTTCAGTTGTTGTTGTTGTTGTTGTTGTTGTTGTTGTTGTTGTTGTTGTTGTTGATGATGATGTGTTTATTTTGCTGAGTAGCTCCCAAGGAGAAAGATATGACCCGGAAGGAAACTTGGGTGTTGACATGGAAGTTACCTCCCCTGGGTACCTGGCGCAAGGTGCATGTCTATGCAGCCTAAAATGCAAATAAAGCCATTTCCGTCTCGTTCTTCCTACCAATAATCTTTGCATAAAGCGAACGGGTGAATGTAGTGCCATGTACAGGGAAGTATAAAAATGTTTGAACTGAAATGGAATATATGTGAAGTTTTGCTTACAAGACACCTGAATGAGGTGATGTGTATGTTTGTAGTGATGGTTAGGAAGCTGCAGTTTCAGGCATACTTACCTGGCACAGGCTTAACAGTGATCCGCAAGGCTGTGGGCCCGGGGCGAGACCTTTCCATTGCACATCGGCTTGGTTGACCCCTGCGATCATCCCAAATGTGGACGACTCGGGTGCGCAATTTATAAGTGTGGGGGACTGCGTTCGCGCTCTCCCCTGGAAAAAACAATCAAAAATAGAAATGCCTTTTTTTCATTCTGTTTGTCTATCATGACATGTTCAGTTGTTGTTGTTGTTGTTGTTGTTGTTGTTGTTGTTGTTGTTGTTGATGATGATGTGTTTATTTTGCTGAGTAGCTCCCAAGGAGAAAGATATGACCCGGAAGGAAACTTGGGTGTTGACATGGAAGTTACCTCCCCTGGGTACCTGGCGCAAGGTGCATGTCTATGCAGCCTAAAATGCAAATAAAGCCATTTCCGTCTCGTTCTTCCTACCAATAATCTTTGCATAAAGCGAACGGGTGAATGTAGTGCCATGTACAGGGAAGTATAAAAATGTTTGAACTGAAATGGAATATATGTGAAGTTTTGCTTACAAGACACCTGAATGAGGTGATGTGTATGTTTGTAGTGATGGTTAGGAAGCTGCAGTTTCAGGCATACTTACCTGGCACAGGCTTAACAGCCATACGGGAAGTATCGTCTCCTTCAGGAGTTTTGAAAGTTTTTCATGTGACATTTTGTATACTGACTCTTAACATTTTACAGGTCTACGAGCGGGCATCAGTCTCTGTACTGTGTGACTTTAATTAGTCTCCCCTCATTCAACATGTCCTACACTGCTGCTGTAAACGCTGGACCTATTCCAGAGGAGTTTATTGACAAAGAGGTTGAGAGCAGAACCGTCCGGATTTTCACTACTGCAAGGGTTTTTACAGTGCAAGAGTATGTTCATCTCCTCAAGTCAGCTGTGCCAGACCTTTCCTTGGACCAATATTCGGGGATTTGGAAAACAGAACAATATGGACAAGTGTTTCTTACTTTGGGATCAACAGAGGAAGCAAAGCGTTTAACGGATCTTCAAAGTGTTGTGTTTGGGAATGACAGGATCTATTTCTACGAGTATGGACGATTTATCGTTTCCCTTAGGATCCACTGGCTTCATGCTACGGTGAAATCTTCGTTTGTTCAGGACTATTTCTCCAAGTTTGGAAAGGTTATCGAAGTGTTGCGGGAATATCTGGAGGTGGACAACACAAAAGTTTTCTCAGGTGTGCGAATTGTAAAAATGGAGTTGACTGAAGAAGAAAAAGAAATGATCCCACACTTAGTCAGATTCGGAGATAAACAATCAATGCTGATAACGGCCCCTGGAAGATCCCCAATTTGTTTAAGATGCCATTCTCTCGGTCATGTCAGAGCAAAATGCCCAGGTACGAGTTCTTCTGAAATTGCTGCTAGGGAAAAACGGAGGAGAGATCAAACTTTCTCGTTGGATGTGGAAAATGTTCCGGAGGATGAAGAAGAAGATGATGATGATGATGATTTGGAAAGTGTTCGAAGTATGAAGCAGACCAGTGAAGATCTGGTCATTACTGTTCCAGTTGAGGAGAAAGATGTAGCTACAGCATTAACCACACAGAAGCAAGTTGACGATTCAGAAGGAAAGAGAAAACAACCTTTGCAACAGGAGAAGGCAGATGAAAACATAAAGAAGAAAAAAAGTGAGACAGGGACTAGACCAGAACAGACTCCAATGATGGATATAGAACAGATAGACACATCTAAGAAGGTTGCTCAACCACTGCAGACTATGACTAGTAAAGTGAGACTGATTCGAGAAAAAGACTCTGACCGCCCAGTTGTTCAGACAAATCCGGAGGAAATTGAAAGATTTAAGAAGGATTTACAGAGAAAAGGAATGACAGAGAAAGAAAGTAATTTATATGGAAATGCATTGCATCTGGCTTTGTTGTCAAAAGGTGAAAAACAGAAACTTCCTATCAACCGTTCTTCTTTTGTGTATGAGGTCAGTGTCACTGAAGATGACATCATGAAATTTTATCAAACCCAAGTGACTTTAAAGATGCCTTTTTGAACGTATAACAGATACATTTCCGTCTTTAAAAAGTAAAATGTTAGTGGCCATCACCTCAACTCTGTGATATCTTATTTTATTTTTGTCGAGGTGATGGTCAAAGCACTGTCTGCAATTGTACACGTTTTCGGGAATAAACTTTATTAAAAACAAAAAAAAAAAAAAAAAAAAAAAAAAAAAAAAGGCTGTGGGCCCGGGGCGAGACCTTTCCATTGCACATCGGCTTGGTTGACCCCTGCGATCATCCCAAATGTGGACGACTCGGGTGCGCAATTTATAAGTGTGGGGGACTGCGTTCGCGCTCTCCCCTGGAAAAAACAATCAAAAATAGAAATGCCTTTTTTTCATTCTGTTTGTCTATCATGACATGTTCAGTTGTTGTTGTTGTTGTTGTTGTTGTTGTTGTTGTTGTTGTTGTTGATGATGATGTGTTTATTTTGCTGAGTAGCTCCCAAGGAGAAAGATAGGACCCGGAAGGAAACTTGGGTGTTGACATGGAAGTTACCTCCCCTGGGTACCTGGCGCAAGGTGCATGTCTATGCAGCCTAAAATGCAAATAAAGCCATTTCCGTCTCGTTCTTCCTACCAATAATCTTTGCATAAAGCGAACGGGTGAATGTAGTGCCATGTACAGGGAAGTATAAAAATGTTTGAACTGAAATGGAATATATGTGAAGTTTTGCTTACAAGACACCTGAATGAGGTGATGTGTATGTTTGTAGTGATGGTTAGGAAGCTGCAGTTTCAGGCATACTTACCTGGCACAGGCTTAACAGTGATCCGCAAGGCTGTGGGCCCGGGGCGAGACCTTTCCATTGCACATCGGCTTGGTTGACCCCTGCGATCATCCCAAATGTGGACGACTCGGGTGCGCAATTTATAAGTGTGGGGGACTGCGTTCGCGCTCTCCCCTGGAAAAAACAATCAAAAATAGAAATGCCTTTTTTTCATTCTGTTTGTCTATCATGACATGTTCAGTTGTTGTTGTTGTTGTTGTTGTTGTTGTTGTTGTTGTTGATGATGATGTGTTTATTTTGCTGAGTAGCTCCCAAGGAGAAAGATAGGACCCGGAAGGAAACTTGGGTGTTGACATGGAAGTTACCTCCCCTGGGTACCTGGCGCAAGGTGCATGTCTATGCAGCCTAAAATGCAAATAAAGCCATTTCCGTCTCGTTCTTCCTACCAATAATCTTTGCATAAAGCGAACGGGTGAATGTAGTGCCATGTACAGGGAAGTATAAAAATGTTTGAACTGAAATGGAATATATGTGAAGTTTTGCTTACAAGACACCTGAATGAGGTGATGTGTATGTTTGTAGTGATGGTTAGGAAGCTGCAGTTTCAGGCATACTTACCTGGCACAGGCTTAACAGTGATCCGCAAGGCTGTGGGCCCGGGGCGAGACCTTTCCATTGCACATCGGCTTGGTTGACCCCTGCGATCATCCCAAATGTGGACGACTCGGGTGCGCAATTTATAAGTGTGGGGGACTGCGTTCGCGCTCTCCCCTGGAAAAAACAATCAAAAATAGAAATGCCTTTTTTTCATTCTGTTTGTCTATCATGACATGTTCAGTTGTTGTTGTTGTTGTTGTTGTTGTTGTTGTTGTTGTTGTTGTTGTTGATGATGATGTGTTTATTTTGCTGAGTAGCTCCCAAGGAGAAAGATAGGACCCGGAAGGAAACTTGGGTGTTGACATGGAAGTTACCTCCCCTGGGTACCTGGCGCAAGGTGCATGTCTATGCAGCCTAAAATGCAAATAAAGCCATTTCCGTCTCGTTCTTCCTACCAATAATCTTTGCATAAAGCGAACGGGTGAATGTAGTGCCATGTACAGGGAAGTATAAAAATGTTTGAACTGAAATGGAATATATGTGAAGTTTTGCTTACAAGACACCTGAATGAGGTGATGTGTATGTTTGTAGTGATGGTTAGGAAGCTGCAGTTTCAGGCATACTTACCTGGCACAGGCTTAACAGTGATCCGCAAGGCTGTGGGCCCGGGGCGAGACCTTTCCATTGCACATCGGCTTGGTTGACCCCTGCGATCATCCCAAATGTGGACGACTCGGGTGCGCAATTTATAAGTGTGGGGGACTGCGTTCGCGCTCTCCCCTGGAAAAAACAATCAAAAATAGAAATGCCTTTTTTTCATTCTGTTTGTCTATCATGACATGTTCAGTTGTTGTTGTTGTTGTTGTTGTTGTTGTTGTTGTTGTTGTTGTTGTTGTTGTTGTTGATGATGATGTGTTTATTTTGCTGAGTAGCTCCCAAGGAGAAAGATAGGACCCGGAAGGAAACTTGGGTGTTGACATGGAAGTTACCTCCCCTGGGTACCTGGCGCAAGGTGCATGTCTATGCAGCCTAAAATGCAAATAAAGCCATTTCCGTCTCGTTCTTCCTACCAATAATCTTTGCATAAAGCGAACGGGTGAATGTAGTGCCATGTACAGGGAAGTATAAAAATGTTTGAACTGAAATGGAATATATGTGAAGTTTTGCTTACAAGACACCTGAATGAGGTGATGTGTATGTTTGTAGTGATGGTTAGGAAGCTGCAGTTTCAGGCATACTTACCTGGCACAGGCTTAACAGTGATCCGCAAGGCTGTGGGCCCGGGGCGAGACCTTTCCATTGCACATCGGCTTGGTTGACCCCTGCGATCATCCCAAATGTGGACGACTCGGGTGCGCAATTTATAAGTGTGGGGGACTGCGTTCGCGCTCTCCCCTGGAAAAAACAATCAAAAATAGAAATGCCTTTTTTTCATTCTGTTTGTCTATCATGACATGTTCAGTTGTTGTTGTTGTTGTTGTTGTTGTTGTTGTTGTTGTTGTTGATGATGATGTGTTTATTTTGCTGAGTAGCTCCCAAGGAGAAAGATAGGACCCGGAAGGAAACTTGGGTGTTGACATGGAAGTTACCTCCCCTGGGTACCTGGCGCAAGGTGCATGTCTATGCAGCCTAAAATGCAAATAAAGCCATTTCCGTCTCGTTCTTCCTACCAATAATCTTTGCATAAAGCGAACGGGTGAATGTAGTGCCATGTACAGGGAAGTATAAAAATGTTTGAACTGAAATGGAATATATGTGAAGTTTTGCTTACAAGACACCTGAATGAGGTGATGTGTATGTTTGTAGTGATGGTTAGGAAGCTGCAGTTTCAGGCATACTTACCTGGCACAGGCTTAACAGTGATCCGCAAGGCTGTGGGCCCGGGGCGAGACCTTTCCATTGCACATCGGCTTGGTTGACCCCTGCGATCATCCCAAATGTGGACGACTCGGGTGCGCAATTTATAAGTGTGGGGGACTGCGTTCGCGCTCTCCCCTGGAAAAAACAATCAAAAATAGAAATGCCTTTTTTTCATTCTGTTTGTCTATCATGACATGTTCAGTTGTTGTTGTTGTTGTTGTTGTTGTTGTTGTTGTTGTTGATGATGATGTGTTTATTTTGCTGAGTAGCTCCCAAGGAGAAAGATAGGACCCGGAAGGAAACTTGGGTGTTGACATGGAAGTTACCTCCCCTGGGTACCTGGCGCAAGGTGCATGTCTATGCAGCCTAAAATGCAAATAAAGCCATTTCCGTCTCGTTCTTCCTACCAATAATCTTTGCATAAAGCGAACGGGTGAATGTAGTGCCATGTACAGGGAAGTATAAAAATGTTTGAACTGAAATGGAATATATGTGAAGTTTTGCTTACAAGACACCTGAATGAGGTGATGTGTATGTTTGTAGTGATGGTTAGGAAGCTGCAGTTTCAGGCATACTTACCTGGCACAGGCTTAACAGTGATCCGCAAGGCTGTGGGCCCGGGGCGAGACCTTTCCATTGCACATCGGCTTGGTTGACCCCTGCGATCATCCCAAATGTGGACGACTCGGGTGCGCAATTTATAAGTGTGGGGGACTGCGTTCGCGCTCTCCCCTGGAAAAAACAATCAAAAATAGAAATGCCTTTTTTTCATTCTGTTTGTCTATCATGACATGTTCAGTTGTTGTTGTTGTTGTTGTTGTTGTTGTTGTTGTTGTTGTTGTTGATGATGATGTGTTTATTTTGCTGAGTAGCTCCCAAGGAGAAAGATATGACCCGGAAGGAAACTTGGGTGTTGACATGGAAGTTACCTCCCCTGGGTACCTGGCGCAAGGTGCATGTCTATGCAGCCTAAAATGCAAATAAAGCCATTTCCGTCTCGTTCTTCCTACCAATAATCTTTGCATAAAGCGAACGGGTGAATGTAGTGCCATGTACAGGGAAGTATAAAAATGTTTGAACTGAAATGGAATATATGTGAAGTTTTGCTTACAAGACACCTGAATGAGGTGATGTGTATGTTTGTAGTGATGGTTAGGAAGCTGCAGTTTCAGGCATACTTACCTGGCACAGGCTTAACAGTGATCCGCAAGGCTGTGGGCCCGGGGCGAGACCTTTCCATTGCACATCGGCTTGGTTGACCCCTGCGATCATCCCAAATGTGGACGACTCGGGTGCGCAATTTATAAGTGTGGGGGACTGCGTTCGCGCTCTCCCCTGGAAAAAACAATCAAAAATAGAAATGCCTTTTTTTCATTCTGTTTGTCTATCATGACATGTTCAGTTGTTGTTGTTGTTGTTGTTGTTGTTGTTGTTGTTGTTGTTGTTGTTGATGATGATGTGTTTATTTTGCTGAGTAGCTCCCAAGGAGAAAGATATGACCCGGAAGGAAACTTGGGTGTTGACATGGAAGTTACCTCCCCTGGGTACCTGGCGCAAGGTGCATGTCTATGCAGCCTAAAATGCAAATAAAGCCATTTCCGTCTCGTTCTTCCTACCAATAATCTTTGCATAAAGCGAACGGGTGAATGTAGTGCCATGTACAGGGAAGTATAAAAATGTTTGAACTGAAATGGAATATATGTGAAGTTTTGCTTACAAGACACCTGAATGAGGTGATGTGTATGTTTGTAGTGATGGTTAGGAAGCTGCAGTTTCAGGCATACTTACCTGGCACAGGCTTAACAGTGATCCGCAAGGCTGTGGGCCCGGGGCGAGACCTTTCCATTGCACATCGGCTTGGTTGACCCCTGCGATCATCCCAAATGTGGACGACTCGGGTGCGCAATTTATAAGTGTGGGGGACTGCGTTCGCGCTCTCCCCTGGAAAAAACAATCAAAAATAGAAATGCCTTTTTTTCATTCTGTTTGTCTATCATGACATGTTCAGTTGTTGTTGTTGTTGTTGTTGTTGTTGTTGTTGTTGTTGATGATGATGTGTTTATTTTGCTGAGTAGCTCCCAAGGAGAAAGATAGGACCCGGAAGGAAACTTGGGTGTTGACATGGAAGTTACCTCCCCTGGGTACCTGGCGCAAGGTGCATGTCTATGCAGCCTAAAATGCAAATAAAGCCATTTCCGTCTCGTTCTTCCTACCAATAATCTTTGCATAAAGCGAACGGGTGAATGTAGTGCCATGTACAGGGAAGTATAAAAATGTTTGAACTGAAATGGAATATATGTGAAGTTTTGCTTACAAGACACCTGAATGAGGTGATGTGTATGTTTGTAGTGATGGTTAGGAAGCTGCAGTTTCAGGCATACTTACCTGGCACAGGCTTAACAGTGATCCGCAAGGCTGTGGGCCCGGGGCGAGACCTTTCCATTGCACATCGGCTTGGTTGACCCCTGCGATCATCCCAAATGTGGACGACTCGGGTGCGCAATTTATAAGTGTGGGGGACTGCGTTCGCGCTCTCCCCTGGAAAAAACAATCAAAAATAGAAATGCCTTTTTTTCATTCTGTTTGTCTATCATGACATGTTCAGTTGTTGTTGTTGTTGTTGTTGTTGTTGTTGTTGTTGTTGTTGATGATGATGTGTTTATTTTGCTGAGTAGCTCCCAAGGAGAAAGATAGGACCCGGAAGGAAACTTGGGTGTTGACATGGAAGTTACCTCCCCTGGGTACCTGGCGCAAGGTGCATGTCTATGCAGCCTAAAATGCAAATAAAGCCATTTCCGTCTCGTTCTTCCTACCAATAATCTTTGCATAAAGCGAACGGGTGAATGTAGTGCCATGTACAGGGAAGTATAAAAATGTTTGAACTGAAATGGAATATATGTGAAGTTTTGCTTACAAGACACCTGAATGAGGTGATGTGTATGTTTGTAGTGATGGTTAGGAAGCTGCAGTTTCAGGCATACTTACCTGGCACAGGCTTAACAGTGATCCGCAAGGCTGTGGGCCCGGGGCGAGACCTTTCCATTGCACATCGGCTTGGTTGACCCCTGCGATCATCCCAAATGTGGACGACTCGGGTGCGCAATTTATAAGTGTGGGGGACTGCGTTCGCGCTCTCCCCTGGAAAAAACAATCAAAAATAGAAATGCCTTTTTTTCATTCTGTTTGTCTATCATGACATGTTCAGTTGTTGTTGTTGTTGTTGTTGTTGTTGTTGTTGTTGTTGTTGTTGTTGTTGATGATGATGTGTTTATTTTGCTGAGTAGCTCCCAAGGAGAAAGATAGGACCCGGAAGGAAACTTGGGTGTTGACATGGAAGTTACCTCCCCTGGGTACCTGGCGCAAGGTGCATGTCTATGCAGCCTAAAATGCAAATAAAGCCATTTCCGTCTCGTTCTTCCTACGAATAATCTTTGCATAAAGCGAACGGGTGAATGTAGTGCCATGTACAGGGAAGTATAAAAATGTTTGAACTGAAATGGAATATATGTGAAGTTTTGCTTACAAGACACCTGAATGAGGTGATGTGTATGTTTGTAGTGATGGTTAGGAAGCTGCAGTTTCAGGCATACTTACCTGGCACAGGCTTAACAGTGATCCGCAAGGCTGTGGGCCCGGGGCGAGACCTTTCCATTGCACATCGGCTTGGTTGACCCCTGCGATCATCCCAAATGTGGACGACTCGGGTGCGCAATTTATAAGTGTGGGGGACTGCGTTCGCGCTCTCCCCTGGAAAAAACAATCAAAAATAGAAATGCCTTTTTTTCATTCTGTTTGTCTATCATGACATGTTCAGTTGTTGTTGTTGTTGTTGTTGTTGTTGTTGTTGTTGTTGATGATGATGTGTTTATTTTGCTGAGTAGCTCCCAAGGAGAAAGATAGGACCCGGAAGGAAACTTGGGTGTTGACATGGAAGTTACCTCCCCTGGGTACCTGGCGCAAGGTGCATGTCTATGCAGCCTAAAATGCAAATAAAGCCATTTCCGTCTCGTTCTTCCTACCAATAATCTTTGCATAAAGCGAACGGGTGAATGTAGTGCCATGTACAGGGAAGTATAAAAATGTTTGAACTGAAATGGAATATATGTGAAGTTTTGCTTACAAGACACCTGAATGAGGTGATGTGTATGTTTGTAGTGATGGTTAGGAAGCTGCAGTTTCAGGCATACTTACCTGGCACAGGCTTAACAGTGATCCGCAAGGCTGTGGGCCCGGGGCGAGACCTTTCCATTGCACATCGGCTTGGTTGACCCCTGCGATCATCCCAAATGTGGACGACTCGGGTGCGCAATTTATAAGTGTGGGGGACTGCGTTCGCGCTCTCCCCTGGAAAAAACAATCAAAAATAGAAATGCCTTTTTTTCATTCTGTTTGTCTATCATGACATGTTCAGTTGTTGTTGTTGTTGTTGTTGTTGTTGTTGTTGTTGATGATGATGTGTTTATTTTGCTGAGTAGCTCCCAAGGAGAAAGATAGGACCCGGAAGGAAACTTGGGTGTTGACATGGAAGTTACCTCCCCTGGGTACCTGGCGCAAGGTGCATGTCTATGCAGCCTAAAATGCAAATAAAGCCATTTCCGTCTCGTTCTTCCTACCAATAATCTTTGCATAAAGCGAACGGGTGAATGTAGTGCCATGTACAGGGAAGTATAAAAATGTTTGAACTGAAATGGAATATATGTGAAGTTTTGCTTACAAGACACCTGAATGAGGTGATGTGTATGTTTGTAGTGATGGTTAGGAAGCTGCAGTTTCAGGCATACTTACCTGGCACAGGCTTAACAGTGATCCGCAAGGCTGTGGGCCCGGGGCGAGACCTTTCCATTGCACATCGGCTTGGTTGACCCCTGCGATCATCCCAAATGTGGACGACTCGGGTGCGCAATTTATAAGTGTGGGGGACTGCGTTCGCGCTCTCCCCTGGAAAAAACAATCAAAAATAGAAATGCCTTTTTTTCATTCTGTTTGTCTATCATGACATGTTCAGTTGTTGTTGTTGTTGTTGTTGTTGTTGTTGTTGTTGTTGATGATGATGTGTTTATTTTGCTGAGTAGCTCCCAAGGAGAAAGATAGGACCCGGAAGGAAACTTGGGTGTTGACATGGAAGTTACCTCCCCTGGGTACCTGGCGCAAGGTGCATGTCTATGCAGCCTAAAATGCAAATAAAGCCATTTCCGTCTCGTTCTTCCTACCAATAATCTTTGCATAAAGCGAACGGGTGAATGTAGTGCCATGTACAGGGAAGTATAAAAATGTTTGAACTGAAATGGAATATATGTGAAGTTTTGCTTACAAGACACCTGAATGAGGTGATGTGTATGTTTGTAGTGATGGTTAGGAAGCTGCAGTTTCAGGCATACTTACCTGGCACAGGCTTAACAGTGATCCGCAAGGCTGTGGGCCCGGGGCGAGACCTTTCCATTGCACATCGGCTTGGTTGACCCCTGCGATCATCCCAAATGTGGACGACTCGGGTGCGCAATTTATAAGTGTGGGGGACTGCGTTCGCGCTCTCCCCTGGAAAAAACAATCAAAAATAGAAATGCCTTTTTTTCATTCTGTTTGTCTATCATGACATGTTCAGTTGTTGTTGTTGTTGTTGTTGTTGTTGATGATGATGTGTTTATTTTGCTGAGTAGCTCCCAAGGAGAAAGATAGGACCCGGAAGGAAACTTGGGTGTTGACATGGAAGTTACCTCCCCTGGGTACCTGGCGCAAGGTGCATGTCTATGCAGCCTAAAATGCAAATAAAGCCATTTCCGTCTCGTTCTTCCTACCAATAATCTTTGCATAAAGCGAACGGGTGAATGTAGTGCCATGTACAGGGAAGTATAAAAATGTTTGAACTGAAATGGAATATATGTGAAGTTTTGCTTACAAGACACCTGAATGAGGTGATGTGTATGTTTGTAGTGATGGTTAGGAAGCTGCAGTTTCAGGCATACTTACCTGGCACAGGCTTAACAGTGATCCGCAAGGCTGTGGGCCCGGGGCGAGACCTTTCCATTGCACATCGGCTTGGTTGACCCCTGCGATCATCCCAAATGTGGACGACTCGGGTGCGCAATTTATAAGTGTGGGGGACTGCGTTCGCGCTCTCCCCTGGAAAAAACAATCAAAAATAGAAATGCCTTTTTTTCATTCTGTTTGTCTATCATGACATGTTCAGTTGTTGTTGTTGTTGTTGTTGTTGTTGTTGTTGTTGTTGATGATGATGTGTTTATTTTGCTGAGTAGCTCCCAAGGAGAAAGATAGGACCCGGAAGGAAACTTGGGTGTTGACATGGAAGTTACCTCCCCTGGGTACCTGGCGCAAGGTGCATGTCTATGCAGCCTAAAATGCAAATAAAGCCATTTCCGTCTCGTTCTTCCTACCAATAATCTTTGCATAAAGCGAACGGGTGAATGTAGTGCCATGTACAGGGAAGTATAAAAATGTTTGAACTGAAATGGAATATATGTGAAGTTTTGCTTACAAGACACCTGAATGAGGTGATGTGTATGTTTGTAGTGATGGTTAGGAAGCTGCAGTTTCAGGCATACTTACCTGGCACAGGCTTAACAGTGATCCGCAAGGCTGTGGGCCCGGGGCGAGACCTTTCCATTGCACATCGGCTTGGTTGACCCCTGCGATCATCCCAAATGTGGACGACTCGGGTGCGCAATTTATAAGTGTGGGGGACTGCGTTCGCGCTCTCCCCTGGAAAAAACAATCAAAAATAGAAATGCCTTTTTTTCATTCTGTTTGTCTATCATGACATGTTCAGTTGTTGTTGTTGTTGTTGTTGTTGTTGTTGTTGTTGTTGTTGATGATGATGTGTTTATTTTGCTGAGTAGCTCCCAAGGAGAAAGATAGGACCCGGAAGGAAACTTGGGTGTTGACATGGAAGTTACCTCCCCTGGGTACCTGGCGCAAGGTGCATATCTATGCAGCCTAAAATGCAAATAAAGCCATTTCCGTCTCGTTCTTCCTACCAATAATCTTTGCATAAAGCGAACGGGTGAATGTAGTGCCATGTACAGGGAAGTATAAAAATGTTTGAACTGAAATGGAATATATGTGAAGTTTTGCTTACAAGACACCTGAATGAGGTGATGTGTATGTTTGTAGTGATGGTTAGGAAGCTGCAGTTTCAGGCATACTTACCTGGCACAGGCTTAACAGTGATCCGCAAGGCTGTGGGCCCGGGGCGAGACCTTTCCATTGCACATCGGCTTGGTTGACCCCTGCGATCATCCCAAATGTGGACGACTCGGGTGCGCAATTTATAAGTGTGGGGGACTGCGTTCGCGCTCTCCCCTGGAAAAAACAATCAAAAATAGAAATGCCTTTTTTTCATTCTGTTTGTCTATCATGACATGTTCAGTTGTTGTTGTTGTTGTTGTTGTTGTTGTTGTTGTTGATGATGATGTGTTTATTTTGCTGAGTAGCTCCCAAGGAGAAAGATAGGACCCGGAAGGAAACTTGGGTGTTGACATGGAAGTTACCTCCCCTGGGTACCTGGCGCAAGGTGCATGTCTATGCAGCCTAAAATGCAAATAAAGCCATTTCCGTCTCGTTCTTCCTACCAATAATCTTTGCATAAAGCGAACGGGTGAATGTAGTGCCATGTACAGGGAAGTATAAAAATGTTTGAACTGAAATGGAATATATGTGAAGTTTTGCTTACAAGACACCTGAATGAGGTGATGTGTATGTTTGTAGTGATGGTTAGGAAGCTGCAGTTTCAGGCATACTTACCTGGCACAGGCACAGTGATCCGCAAGGCTGTGGGCCCGGGGCGAGACCTTTCCATTGCACATCGGCTTGGTTGACCCCTGCGATCATCCCAAATGTGGACGACTCGGGTGCGCAATTTATAAGTGTGGGGGACTGCGTTCGCGCTCTCCCCTGGAAAAAACAATCAAAAATAGAAATGCCTTTTTTTCATTCTGTTTGTCTATCATGACATGTTCAGTTGTTGTTGTTGTTGTTGTTGTTGTTGTTGTTGTTGATGATGATGTGTTTATTTTGCTGAGTAGCTCCCAAGGAGAAAGATAGGACCCGGAAGGAAACTTGGGTGTTGACATGGAAGTTACCTCCCCTGGGTACCTGGCGCAAGGTGCATGTCTATGCAGCCTAAAATGCAAATAAAGCCATTTCCGTCTCGTTCTTCCTACCAATAATCTTTGCATAAAGCGAACGGGTGAATGTAGTGCCATGTACAGGGAAGTATAAAAATGTTTGAACTGAAATGGAATATATGTGAAGTTTTGCTTACAAGACACCTGAATGAGGTGATGTGTATGTTTGTAGTGATGGTTAGGAAGCTGCAGTTTCAGGCATACTTACCTGGCACAGGCTTAACAGTGATCCGCAAGGCTGTGGGCCCGGGGCGAGACCTTTCCATTGCACATCGGCTTGGTTGACCCCTGCGATCATCCCAAATGTGGACGACTCGGGTGCGCAATTTATAAGTGTGGGGGACTGCGTTCGCGCTCTCCCCTGGAAAAAACAATCAAAAATAGAAATGCCTTTTTTTCATTCTGTTTGTCTATCATGACATGTTCAGTTGTTGTTGTTGTTGTTGTTGTTGTTGTTGTTGTTGATGATGATGTGTTTATTTTGCTGAGTAGCTCCCAAGGAGAAAGATAGGACCCGGAAGGAAACTTGGGTGTTGACATGGAAGTTACCTCCCCTGGGTACCTGGCGCAAGGTGCATGTCTATGCAGCCTAAAATGCAAATAAAGCCATTTCCGTCTCGTTCTTCCTACCAATAATCTTTGCATAAAGCGAACGGGTGAATGTAGTGCCATGTACAGGGAAGTATAAAAATGTTTGAACTGAAATGGAATATATGTGAAGTTTTGCTTACAAGACACCTGAATGAGGTGATGTGTATGTTTGTAGTGATGGTTAGGAAGCTGCAGTTTCAGGCATACTTACCTGGCACAGGCTTAACAGTGATCCGCAAGGCTGTGGGCCCGGGGCGAGACCTTTCCATTGCACATCGGCTTGGTTGACCCCTGCGATCATCCCAAATGTGGACGACTCGGGTGCGCAATTTATAAGTGTGGGGGACTGCGTTCGCGCTCTCCCCTGGAAAAAACAATCAAAAATAGAAATGCCTTTTTTTCATTCTGTTTGTCTATCATGACATGTTCAGTTGTTGTTGTTGTTGTTGTTGTTGTTGTTGTTGTTGTTGATGATGATGTGTTTATTTTGCTGAGTAGCTCCCAAGGAGAAAGATAGGACCCGGAAGGAAACTTGGGTGTTGACATGGAAGTTACCTCCCCTGGGTACCTGGCGCAAGGTGCATGTCTATGCAGCCTAAAATGCAAATAAAGCCATTTCCGTCTCGTTCTTCCTACCAATAATCTTTGCATAAAGCGAACGGGTGAATGTAGTGCCATGTACAGGGAAGTATAAAAATGTTTGAACTGAAATGGAATATATGTGAAGTTTTGCTTACAAGACACCTGAATGAGGTGATGTGTATGTTTGTAGTGATGGTTAGGAAGCTGCAGTTTCAGGCATACTTACCTGGCACAGGCTTAACAGTGATCCGCAAGGCTGTGGGCCCGGGGCGAGACCTTTCCATTGCACATCGGCTTGGTTGACCCCTGCGATCATCCCAAATGTGGACGACTCGGGTGCGCAATTTATAAGTGTGGGGGACTGCGTTCGCGCTCTCCCCTGGAAAAAACAATCAAAAATAGAAATGCCTTTTTTTCATTCTGTTTGTCTATCATGACATGTTCAGTTGTTGTTGTTGTTGTTGTTGTTGTTGTTGTTGTTGTTGATGATGATGTGTTTATTTTGCTGAGTAGCTCCCAAGGAGAAAGATAGGACCCGGAAGGAAACTTGGGTGTTGACATGGAAGTTACCTCCCCTGGGTACCTGGCGCAAGGTGCATGTCTATGCAGCCTAAAATGCAAATAAAGCCATTTCCGTCTCGTTCTTCCTACCAATAATCTTTGCATAAAGCGAACGGGTGAATGTAGTGCCATGTACAGGGAAGTATAAAAATGTTTGAACTGAAATGGAATATATGTGAAGTTTTGCTTACAAGACACCTGAATGAGGTGATGTGTATGTTTGTAGTGATGGTTAGGAAGCTGCAGTTTCAGGCATACTTACCTGGCACAGGCTTAACAGTGATCCGCAAGGCTGTGGGCCCGGGGCGAGACCTTTCCATTGCACATCGGCTTGGTTGACCCCTGCGATCATCCCAAATGTGGACGACTCGGGTGCGCAATTTATAAGTGTGGGGGACTGCGTTCGCGCTCTCCCCTGGAAAAAACAATCAAAAATAGAAATGCCTTTTTTTCATTCTGTTTGTCTATCATGACATGTTCAGTTGTTGTTGTTGTTGTTGTTGTTGTTGTTGTTGTTGATGATGATGTGTTTATTTTGCTGAGTAGCTCCCAAGGAGAAAGATAGGACCCGGAAGGAAACTTGGGTGTTGACATGGAAGTTACCTCCCCTGGGTACCTGGCGCAAGGTGCATGTCTATGCAGCCTAAAATGCAAATAAAGCCATTTCCGTCTCGTTCTTCCTACCAATAATCTTTGCATAAAGCGAACGGGTGAATGTAGTGCCATGTACAGGGAAGTATAAAAATGTTTGAACTGAAATGGAATATATGTGAAGTTTTGCTTACAAGACACCTGAATGAGGTGATGTGTATGTTTGTAGTGATGGTTAGGAAGCTGCAGTTTCAGGCATACTTACCTGGCACAGGCTTAACAGTGATCCGCAAGGCTGTGGGCCCGGGGCGAGACCTTTCCATTGCACATCGGCTTGGTTGACCCCTGCGATCATCCCAAATGTGGACGACTCGGGTGCGCAATTTATAAGTGTGGGGGACTGCGTTCGCGCTCTCCCCTGGAAAAAACAATCAAAAATAGAAATGCCTTTTTTTCATTCTGTTTGTCTATCATGACATGTTCAGTTGTTGTTGTTGTTGTTGTTGTTGTTGTTGTTGTTGATGATGATGTGTTTATTTTGCTGAGTAGCTCCCAAGGAGAAAGATAGGACCCGGAAGGAAACTTGGGTGTTGACATGGAAGTTACCTCCCCTGGGTACCTGGCGCAAGGTGCATGTCTATGCAGCCTAAAATGCAAATAAAGCCATTTCCGTCTCGTTCTTCCTACCAATAATCTTTGCATAAAGCGAACGGGTGAATGTAGTGCCATGTACAGGGAAGTATAAAAATGTTTGAACTGAAATGGAATATATGTGAAGTTTTGCTTACAAGACACCTGAATGAGGTGATGTGTATGTTTGTAGTGATGGTTAGGAAGCTGCAGTTTCAGGCATACTTACCTGGCACAGGCTTAACAGTGATCCGCAAGGCTGTGGGCCCGGGGCGAGACCTTTCCATTGCACATCGGCTTGGTTGACCCCTGCGATCATCCCAAATGTGGACGACTCGGGTGCGCAATTTATAAGTGTGGGGGACTGCGTTCGCGCTCTCCCCTGGAAAAAACAATCAAAAATAGAAATGCCTTTTTTTCATTCTGTTTGTCTATCATGACATGTTCAGTTGTTGTTGTTGTTGTTGTTGTTGTTGTTGATGATGATGTGTTTATTTTGCTGAGTAGCTCCCAAGGAGAAAGATAGGACCCGGAAGGAAACTTGGGTGTTGACATGGAAGTTACCTCCCCTGGGTACCTGGCGCAAGGTGCATGTCTATGCAGCCTAAAATGCAAATAAAGCCATTTCCGTCTCGTTCTTCCTACCAATAATCTTTGCATAAAGCGAACGGGTGAATGTAGTGCCATGTACAGGGAAGTATAAAAATGTTTGAACTGAAATGGAATATATGTGAAGTTTTGCTTACAAGACACCTGAATGAGGTGATGTGTATGTTTGTAGTGATGGTTAGGAAGCTGCAGTTTCAGGCATACTTACCTGGCACAGGCTTAACAGTGATCCGCAAGGCTGTGGGCCCGGGGCGAGACCTTTCCATTGCACATCGGCTTGGTTGACCCCTGCGATCATCCCAAATGTGGACGACTCGGGTGCGCAATTTATAAGTGTGGGGGACTGCGTTCGCGCTCTCCCCTGGAAAAAACAATCAAAAATAGAAATGCCTTTTTTTCATTCTGTTTGTCTATCATGACATGTTCAGTTGTTGTTGTTGTTGTTGTTGTTGTTGTTGTTGTTGTTGATGATGATGTGTTTATTTTGCTGAGTAGCTCCCAAGGAGAAAGATAGGACCCGGAAGGAAACTTGGGTGTTGACATGGAAGTTACCTCCCCTGGGTACCTGGCGCAAGGTGCATGTCTATGCAGCCTAAAATGCAAATAAAGCCATTTCCGTCTCGTTCTTCCTACCAATAATCTTTGCATAAAGCGAACGGGTGAATGTAGTGCCATGTACAGGGAAGTATAAAAATGTTTGAACTGAAATGGAATATATGTGAAGTTTTGCTTACAAGACACCTGAATGAGGTGAGTGATGGTTAGGAAGCTGCAGTTTCAGGCATACTTACCTGGCACAGGCTTAACAGTGATCCGCAAGGCTGTGGGCCCGGGGCGAGACCTTTCCATTGCACATCGGCTTGGTTGACCCCTGCGATCATCCCAAATGTGGACGACTCGGGTGCGCAATTTATAAGTGTGGGGGACTGCGTTCGCGCTCTCCCCTGGAAAAAACAATCAAAAATAGAAATGCCTTTTTTTCATTCTGTTTGTCTATCATGACATGTTCAGTTGTTGTTGTTGTTGTTGTTGTTGTTGTTGTTGTTGTTGTTGATGATGATGTGTTTATTTTGCTGAGTAGCTCCCAAGGAGAAAGATAGGACCCGGAAGGAAACTTGGGTGTTGACATGGAAGTTACCTCCCCTGGGTACCTGGCGCAAGGTGCATGTCTATGCAGCCTAAAATGCAAATAAAGCCATTTCCGTCTCGTTCTTCCTACCAATAATCTTTGCATAAAGCGAACGGGTGAATGTAGTGCCATGTACAGGGAAGTATAAAAATGTTTGAACTGAAATGGAATATATGTGAAGTTTTGCTTACAAGACACCTGAATGAGGTGATGTGTATGTTTGTAGTGATGGTTAGGAAGCTGCAGTTTCAGGCATACTTACCTGGCACAGGCTTAACAGTGATCCGCAAGGCTGTGGGCCCGGGGCGAGACCTTTCCATTGCACATCGGCTTGGTTGACCCCTGCGATCATCCCAAATGTGGACGACTCGGGTGCGCAATTTATAAGTGTGGGGGACTGCGTTCGCGCTCTCCCCTGGAAAAAACAATCAAAAATAGAAATGCCTTTTTTTCATTCTGTTTGTCTATCATGACATGTTCAGTTGTTGTTGTTGTTGTTGTTGTTGTTGTTGTTGTTGTTGTTGATGATGATGTGTTTATTTTGCTGAGTAGCTCCCAAGGAGAAAGATAGGACCCGGAAGGAAACTTGGGTGTTGACATGGAAGTTACCTCCCCTGGGTACCTGGCGCAAGGTGCATGTCTATGCAGCCTAAAATGCAAATAAAGCCATTTCCGTCTCGTTCTTCCTACCAATAATCTTTGCATAAAGCGAACGGGTGAATGTAGTGCCATGTACAGGGAAGTATAAAAATGTTTGAACTGAAATGGAATATATGTGAAGTTTTGCTTACAAGACACCTGAATGAGGTGATGTGTATGTTTGTAGTGATGGTTAGGAAGCTGCAGTTTCAGGCATACTTACCTGGCACAGGCTTAACAGTGATCCGCAAGGCTGTGGGCCCGGGGCGAGACCTTTCCATTGCACATCGGCTTGGTTGACCCCTGCGATCATCCCAAATGTGGACGACTCGGGTGCGCAATTTATAAGTGTGGGGGACTGCGTTCGCGCTCTCCCCTGGAAAAAACAATCAAAAATAGAAATGCCTTTTTTTCATTCTGTTTGTCTATCATGACATGTTCAGTTGTTGTTGTTGTTGTTGTTGTTGTTGTTGTTGTTGTTGTTGTTGTTGATGATGATGTGTTTATTTTGCTGAGTAGCTCCCAAGGAGAAAGATAGGACCCGGAAGGAAACTTGGGTGTTGACATGGAAGTTACCTCCCCTGGGTACCTGGCGCAAGGTGCATGTCTATGCAGCCTAAAATGCAAATAAAGCCATTTCCGTCTCGTTCTTCCTACCAATAATCTTTGCATAAAGCGAACGGGTGAATGTAGTGCCATGTACAGGGAAGTATAAAAATGTTTGAACTGAAATGGAATATATGTGAAGTTTTGCTTACAAGACACCTGAATGAGGTGATGTGTATGTTTGTAGTGATGGTTAGGAAGCTGCAGTTTCAGGCATACTTACCTGGCACAGGCTTAACAGTGATCCGCAAGGCTGTGGGCCCGGGGCGAGACCTTTCCATTGCACATCGGCTTGGTTGACCCCTGCGATCATCCCAAATGTGGACGACTCGGGTGCGCAATTTATAAGTGTGGGGGACTGCGTTCGCGCTCTCCCCTGGAAAAAACAATCAAAAATAGAAATGCCTTTTTTTCATTCTGTTTGTCTATCATGACATGTTCAGTTGTTGTTGTTGTTGTTGTTGTTGTTGTTGTTGTTGTTGATGATGATGTGTTTATTTTGCTGAGTAGCTCCCAAGGAGAAAGATAGGACCCGGAAGGAAACTTGGGTGTTGACATGGAAGTTACCTCCCCTGGGTACCTGGCGCAAGGTGCATGTCTATGCAGCCTAAAATGCAAATAAAGCCATTTCCGTCTCGTTCTTCCTACCAATAATCTTTGCATAAAGCGAACGGGTGAATGTAGTGCCATGTACAGGGAAGTATAAAAATGTTTGAACTGAAATGGAATATATGTGAAGTTTTGCTTACAAGACACCTGAATGAGGTGATGTGTATGTTTGTAGTGATGGTTAGGAAGCTGCAGTTTCAGGCATACTTACCTGGCACAGGCTTAACAGTGATCCGCAAGGCTGTGGGCCCGGGGCGAGACCTTTCCATTGCACATCGGCTTGGTTGACCCCTGCGATCATCCCAAATGTGGACGACTCGGGTGCGCAATTTATAAGTGTGGGGGACTGCGTTCGCGCTCTCCCCTGGAAAAAACAATCAAAAATAGAAATGCCTTTTTTTCATTCTGTTTGTCTATCATGACATGTTCAGTTGTTGTTGTTGTTGTTGTTGTTGTTGTTGTTGTTGATGATGATGTGTTTATTTTGCTGAGTAGCTCCCAAGGAGAAAGATAGGACCCGGAAGGAAACTTGGGTGTTGACATGGAAGTTACCTCCCCTGGGTACCTGGCGCAAGGTGCATGTCTATGCAGCCTAAAATGCAAATAAAGCCATTTCCGTCTCGTTCTTCCTACCAATAATCTTTGCATAAAGCGAACGGGTGAATGTAGTGCCATGTACAGGGAAGTATAAAAATGTTTGAACTGAAATGGAATATATGTGAAGTTTTGCTTACAAGACACCTGAATGAGGTGATGTGTATGTTTGTAGTGATGGTTAGGAAGCTGCAGTTTCAGGCATACTTACCTGGCACAGGCTTAACAGTGATCCGCAAGGCTGTGGGCCCGGGGCGAGACCTTTCCATTGCACATCGGCTTGGTTGACCCCTGCGATCATCCCAAATGTGGACGACTCGGGTGCGCAATTTATAAGTGTGGGGGACTGCGTTCGCGCTCTCCCCTGGAAAAAACAATCAAAAATAGAAATGCCTTTTTTTCATTCTGTTTGTCTATCATGACATGTTCAGTTGTTGTTGTTGTTGTTGTTGTTGTTGTTGTTGTTGTTGTTGATGATGATGTGTTTATTTTGCTGAGTAGCTCCCAAGGAGAAAGATAGGACCCGGAAGGAAACTTGGGTGTTGACATGGAAGTTACCTCCCCTGGGTACCTGGCGCAAGGTGCATGTCTATGCAGCCTAAAATGCAAATAAAGCCATTTCCGTCTCGTTCTTCCTACCAATAATCTTTGCATAAAGCGAACGGGTGAATGTAGTGCCATGTACAGGGAAGTATAAAAATGTTTGAACTGAAATGGAATATATGTGAAGTTTTGCTTACAAGACACCTGAATGAGGTGATGTGTATGTTTGTAGTGATGGTTAGGAAGCTGCAGTTTCAGGCATACTTACCTGGCACAGGCTTAACAGTGATCCGCAAGGCTGTGGGCCCGGGGCGAGACCTTTCCATTGCACATCGGCTTGGTTGACCCCTGCGATCATCCCAAATGTGGACGACTCGGGTGCGCAATTTATAAGTGTGGGGGACTGCGTTCGCGCTCTCCCCTGGAAAAAACAATCAAAAATAGAAATGCCTTTTTTTCATTCTGTTTGTCTATCATGACATGTTCAGTTGTTGTTGTTGTTGTTGTTGTTGTTGTTGTTGTTGATGATGATGTGTTTATTTTGCTGAGTAGCTCCCAAGGAGAAAGATAGGACCCGGAAGGAAACTTGGGTGTTGACATGGAAGTTACCTCCCCTGGGTACCTGGCGCAAGGTGCATGTCTATGCAGCCTAAAATGCAAATAAAGCCATTTCCGTCTCGTTCTTCCTACCAATAATCTTTGCATAAAGCGAACGGGTGAATGTAGTGCCATGTACAGGGAAGTATAAAAATGTTTGAACTGAAATGGAATATATGTGAAGTTTTGCTTACAAGACACCTGAATGAGGTGATGTGTATGTTTGTAGTGATGGTTAGGAAGCTGCAGTTTCAGGCATACTTACCTGGCACAGGCTTAACAGTGATCCGCAAGGCTGTGGGCCCGGGGCGAGACCTTTCCATTGCACATCGGCTTGGTTGACCCCTGCGATCATCCCAAATGTGGACGACTCGGGTGCGCAATTTATAAGTGTGGGGGACTGCGTTCGCGCTCTCCCCTGGAAAAAACAATCAAAAATAGAAATGCCTTTTTTTCATTCTGTTTGTCTATCATGACATGTTCAGTTGTTGTTGTTGTTGTTGTTGTTGTTGTTGTTGTTGATGATGATGTGTTTATTTTGCTGAGTAGCTCCCAAGGAGAAAGATAGGACCCGGAAGGAAACTTGGGTGTTGACATGGAAGTTACCTCCCCTGGGTACCTGGCGCAAGGTGCATGTCTATGCAGCCTAAAATGCAAATAAAGCCATTTCCGTCTCGTTCTTCCTACCAATAATCTTTGCATAAAGCGAACGGGTGAATGTAGTGCCATGTACAGGGAAGTATAAAAATGTTTGAACTGAAATGGAATATATGTGAAGTTTTGCTTACAAGACACCTGAATGAGGTGATGTGTATGTTTGTAGTGATGGTTAGGAAGCTGCAGTTTCAGGCATACTTACCTGGCACAGGCTTAACAGTGATCCGCAAGGCTGTGGGCCCGGGGCGAGACCTTTCCATTGCACATCGGCTTGGTTGACCCCTGCGATCATCCCAAATGTGGACGACTCGGGTGCGCAATTTATAAGTGTGGGGGACTGCGTTCGCGCTCTCCCCTGGAAAAAACAATCAAAAATAGAAATGCCTTTTTTTCATTCTGTTTGTCTATCATGACATGTTCAGTTGTTGTTGTTGTTGTTGTTGTTGTTGTTGTTGTTGTTGTTGATGATGATGTGTTTATTTTGCTGAGTAGCTCCCAAGGAGAAAGATAGGACCCGGAAGGAAACTTGGGTGTTGACATGGAAGTTACCTCCCCTGGGTACCTGGCGCAAGGTGCATGTCTATGCAGCCTAAAATGCAAATAAAGCCATTTCCGTCTCGTTCTTCCTACCAATAATCTTTGCATAAAGCGAACGGGTGAATGTAGTGCCATGTACAGGGAAGTATAAAAATGTTTGAACTGAAATGGAATATATGTGAAGTTTTGCTTACAAGACACCTGAATGAGGTGATGTGTATGTTTGTAGTGATGGTTAGGAAGCTGCAGTTTCAGGCATACTTACCTGGCACAGGCTTAACAGTGATCCGCAAGGCTGTGGGCCCGGGGCGAGACCTTTCCATTGCACATCGGCTTGGTTGACCCCTGCGATCATCCCAAATGTGGACGACTCGGGTGCGCAATTTATAAGTGTGGGGGACTGCGTTCGCGCTCTCCCCTGGAAAAAACAATCAAAAATAGAAATGCCTTTTTTTCATTCTGTTTGTCTATCATGACATGTTCAGTTGTTGTTGTTGTTGTTGTTGTTGTTGTTGTTGTTGATGATGATGTGTTTATTTTGCTGAGTAGCTCCCAAGGAGAAAGATAGGACCCGGAAGGAAACTTGGGTGTTGACATGGAAGTTACCTCCCCTGGGTACCTGGCGCAAGGTGCATGTCTATGCAGCCTAAAATGCAAATAAAGCCATTTCCGTCTCGTTCTTCCTACCAATAATCTTTGCATAAAGCGAACGGGTGAATGTAGTGCCATGTACAGGGAAGTATAAAAATGTTTGAACTGAAATGGAATATATGTGAAGTTTTGCTTACAAGACACCTGAATGAGGTGATGTGTATGTTTGTAGTGATGGTTAGGAAGCTGCAGTTTCAGGCATACTTACCTGGCACAGGCTTAACAGTGATCCGCAAGGCTGTGGGCCCGGGGCGAGACCTTTCCATTGCACATCGGCTTGGTTGACCCCTGCGATCATCCCAAATGTGGACGACTCGGGTGCGCAATTTATAAGTGTGGGGGACTGCGTTCGCGCTCTCCCCTGGAAAAAACAATCAAAAATAGAAATGCCTTTTTTTCATTCTGTTTGTCTATCATGACATGTTCAGTTGTTGTTGTTGTTGTTGTTGTTGTTGTTGTTGTTGTTGTGTTTATTTTGCTGAGTAGCTCCCAAGGAGAAAGATAGGACCCGGAAGGAAACTTGGGTGTTGACATGGAAGTTACCTCCCCTGGGTACCTGGCGCAAGGTGCATGTCTATGCAGCCTAAAATGCAAATAAAGCCATTTCCGTCTCGTTCTTCCTACCAATAATCTTTGCATAAAGCGAACGGGTGAATGTAGTGCCATGTACAGGGAAGTATAAAAATGTTTGAACTGAAATGGAATATATGTGAAGTTTTGCTTACAAGACACCTGAATGAGGTGATGTGTATGTTTGTAGTGATGGTTAGGAAGCTGCAGTTTCAGGCATACTTACCTGGCACAGGCTTAACAGTGATCCGCAAGGCTGTGGGCCCGGGGCGAGACCTTTCCATTGCACATCGGCTTGGTTGACCCCTGCGATCATCCCAAATGTGGACGACTCGGGTGCGCAATTTATAAGTGTGGGGGACTGCGTTCGCGCTCTCCCCTGGAAAAAACAATCAAAAATAGAAATGCCTTTTTTTCATTCTGTTTGTCTATCATGACATGTTCAGTTGTTGTTGTTGTTGTTGTTGTTGTTGTTGTTGTTGATGATGATGTGTTTATTTTGCTGAGTAGCTCCCAAGGAGAAAGATAGGACCCGGAAGGAAACTTGGGTGTTGACATGGAAGTTACCTCCCCTGGGTACCTGGCGCAAGGTGCATGTCTATGCAGCCTAAAATGCAAATAAAGCCATTTCCGTCTCGTTCTTCCTACCAATAATCTTTGCATAAAGCGAACGGGTGAATGTAGTGCCATGTACAGGGAAGTATAAAAATGTTTGAACTGAAATGGAATATATGTGAAGTTTTGCTTACAAGACACCTGAATGAGGTGATGTGTATGTTTGTAGTGATGGTTAGGAAGCTGCAGTTTCAGGCATACTTACCTGGCACAGGCTTAACAGTGATCCGCAAGGCTGTGGGCCCGGGGCGAGACCTTTCCATTGCACATCGGCTTGGTTGACCCCTGCGATCATCCCAAATGTGGACGACTCGGGTGCGCAATTTATAAGTGTGGGGGACTGCGTTCGCGCTCTCCCCTGGAAAAAACAATCAAAAATAGAAATGCCTTTTTTTCATTCTGTTTGTCTATCATGACATGTTCAGTTGTTGTTGTTGTTGTTGTTGTTGTTGTTGTTGTTGTTGTTGTTGATGATGATGTGTTTATTTTGCTGAGTAGCTCCCAAGGAGAAAGATAGGACCCGGAAGGAAACTTGGGTGTTGACATGGAAGTTACCTCCCCTGGGTACCTGGCGCAAGGTGCATGTCTATGCAGCCTAAAATGCAAATAAAGCCATTTCCGTCTCGTTCTTCCTACCAATAATCTTTGCATAAAGCGAACGGGTGAATGTAGTGCCATGTACAGGGAAGTATAAAAATGTTTGAACTGAAATGGAATATATGTGAAGTTTTGCTTACAAGACACCTGAATGAGGTGATGTGTATGTTTGTAGTGATGGTTAGGAAGCTGCAGTTTCAGGCATACTTACCTGGCACAGGCTTAACAGTGATCCGCAAGGCTGTGGGCCCGGGGCGAGACCTTTCCATTGCACATCGGCTTGGTTGACCCCTGCGATCATCCCAAATGTGGACGACTCGGGTGCGCAATTTATAAGTGTGGGGGACTGCGTTCGCGCTCTCCCCTGGAAAAAACAATCAAAAATAGAAATGCCTTTTTTTCATTCTGTTTGTCTATCATGACATGTTCAGTTGTTGTTGTTGTTGTTGTTGTTGTTGTTGTTGTTGATGATGATGTGTTTATTTTGCTGAGTAGCTCCCAAGGAGAAAGATAGGACCCGGAAGGAAACTTGGGTGTTGACATGGAAGTTACCTCCCCTGGGTACCTGGCGCAAGGTGCATGTCTATGCAGCCTAAAATGCAAATAAAGCCATTTCCGTCTCGTTCTTCCTACCAATAATCTTTGCATAAAGCGAACGGGTGAATGTAGTGCCATGTACAGGGAAGTATAAAAATGTTTGAACTGAAATGGAATATATGTGAAGTTTTGCTTACAAGACACCTGAATGAGGTGATGTGTATGTTTGTAGTGATGGTTAGGAAGCTGCAGTTTCAGGCATACTTACCTGGCACAGGCTTAACAGTGATCCGCAAGGCTGTGGGCCCGGGGCGAGACCTTTCCATTGCACATCGGCTTGGTTGACCCCTGCGATCATCCCAAATGTGGACGACTCGGGTGCGCAATTTATAAGTGTGGGGGACTGCGTTCGCGCTCTCCCCTGGAAAAAACAATCAAAAATAGAAATGCCTTTTTTTCATTCTGTTTGTCTATCATGACATGTTCAGTTGTTGTTGTTGTTGTTGTTGTTGTTGTTGTTGTTGTTGATGATGATGTGTTTATTTTGCTGAGTAGCTCCCAAGGAGAAAGATAGGACCCGGAAGGAAACTTGGGTGTTGACATGGAAGTTACCTCCCCTGGGTACCTGGCGCAAGGTGCATGTCTATGCTGCCTAAAATGCAAATAAAGCCATTTCCGTCTCGTTCTTCCTACCAATAATCTTTGCATAAAGCGAACGGGTGAATGTAGTGCCATGTACAGGGAAGTATAAAAATGTTTGAACTGAAATGGAATATATGTGAAGTTTTGCTTACAAGACACCTGAATGAGGTGATGTGTATGTTTGTAGTGATGGTTAGGAAGCTGCAGTTTCAGGCATACTTACCTGGCACAGGCTTAACAGTGATCCGCAAGGCTGTGGGCCCGGGGCGAGACCTTTCCATTGCACATCGGCTTGGTTGACCCCTGCGATCATCCCAAATGTGGACGACTCGGGTGCGCAATTTATAAGTGTGGGGGACTGCGTTCGCGCTCTCCCCTGGAAAAAACAATCAAAAATAGAAATGCCTTTTTTTCATTCTGTTTGTCTATCATGACATGTTCAGTTGTTGTTGTTGTTGTTGTTGTTGTTGTTGTTGTTGATGATGATGTGTTTATTTTGCTGAGTAGCTCCCAAGGAGAAAGATAGGACCCGGAAGGAAACTTGGGTGTTGACATGGAAGTTACCTCCCCTGGGTACCTGGCGCAAGGTGCATGTCTATGCAGCCTAAAATGCAAATAAAGCCATTTCCGTCTCGTTCTTCCTACCAATAATCTTTGCATAAAGCGAACGGGTGAATGTAGTGCCATGTACAGGGAAGTATAAAAATGTTTGAACTGAAATGGAATATATGTGAAGTTTTGCTTACAAGACACCTGAATGAGGTGATGTGTATGTTTGTAGTGATGGTTAGGAAGCTGCAGTTTCAGGCATACTTACCTGGCACAGGCTTAACAGTGATCCGCAAGGCTGTGGGCCCGGGGCGAGACCTTTCCATTGCACATCGGCTTGGTTGACCCCTGCGATCATCCCAAATGTGGACGACTCGGGTGCGCAATTTATAAGTGTGGGGGACTGCGTTCGCGCTCTCCCCTGGAAAAAACAATCAAAAATAGAAATGCCTTTTTTTCATTCTGTTTGTCTATCATGACATGTTCAGTTGTTGTTGTTGTTGTTGTTGTTGTTGTTGTTGTTGTGTTTATTTTGCTGAGTAGCTCCCAAGGAGAAAGATAGGACCCGGAAGGAAACTTGGGTGTTGACATGGAAGTTACCTCCCCTGGGTACCTGGCGCAAGGTGCATGTCTATGCAGCCTAAAATGCAAATAAAGCCATTTCCGTCTCGTTCTTCCTACCAATAATCTTTGCATAAAGCGAACGGGTGAATGTAGTGCCATGTACAGGGAAGTATAAAAATGTTTGAACTGAAATGGAATATATGTGAAGTTTTGCTTACAAGACACCTGAATGAGGTGATGTGTATGTTTGTAGTGATGGTTAGGAAGCTGCAGTTTCAGGCATACTTACCTGGCACAGGCTTAACAGTGATCCGCAAGGCTGTGGGCCCGGGGCGAGACCTTTCCATTGCACATCGGCTTGGTTGACCCCTGCGATCATCCCAAATGTGGACGACTCGGGTGCGCAATTTATAAGTGTGGGGGACTGCGTTCGCGCTCTCCCCTGGAAAAAACAATCAAAAATAGAAATGCCTTTTTTTCATTCTGTTTGTCTATCATGACATGTTCAGTTGTTGTTGTTGTTGTTGTTGTTGTTGTTGTTGTTGATGATGATGTGTTTATTTTGCTGAGTAGCTCCCAAGGAGAAAGATAGGACCCGGAAGGAAACTTGGGTGTTGACATGGAAGTTACCTCCCCTGGGTACCTGGCGCAAGGTGCATGTCTATGCAGCCTAAAATGCAAATAAAGCCATTTCCGTCTCGTTCTTCCTACCAATAATCTTTGCATAAAGCGAACGGGTGAATGTAGTGCCATGTACAGGGAAGTATAAAAATGTTTGAACTGAAATGGAATATATGTGAAGTTTTGCTTACAAGACACCTGAATGAGGTGATGTGTATGTTTGTAGTGATGGTTAGGAAGCTGCAGTTTCAGGCATACTTACCTGGCACAGGCTTAACAGTGATCCGCAAGGCTGTGGGCCCGGGGCGAGACCTTTCCATTGCACATCGGCTTGGTTGACCCCTGCGATCATCCCAAATGTGGACGACTCGGGTGCGCAATTTATAAGTGTGGGGGACTGCGTTCGCGCTCTCCCCTGGAAAAAACAATCAAAAATAGAAATGCCTTTTTTTCATTCTGTTTGTCTATCATGACATGTTCAGTTGTTGTTGTTGTTGTTGTTGTTGTTGTTGTTGTTGTTGATGATGATGTGTTTATTTTGCTGAGTAGCTCCCAAGGAGAAAGATAGGACCCGGAAGGAAACTTGGGTGTTGACATGGAAGTTACCTCCCCTGGGTACCTGGCGCAAGGTGCATGTCTATGCAGCCTAAAATGCAAATAAAGCCATTTCCGTCTCGTTCTTCCTACCAATAATCTTTGCATAAAGCGAACGGGTGAATGTAGTGCCATGTACAGGGAAGTATAAAAATGTTTGAACTGAAATGGAATATATGTGAAGTTTTGCTTACAAGACACCTGAATGAGGTGATGTGTATGTTTGTAGTGATGGTTAGGAAGCTGCAGTTTCAGGCATACTTACCTGGCACAGGCTTAACAGTGATCCGCAAGGCTGTGGGCCCGGGGCGAGACCTTTCCATTGCACATCGGCTTGGTTGACCCCTGCGATCATCCCAAATGTGGACGACTCGGGTGCGCAATTTATAAGTGTGGGGGACTGCGTTCGCGCTCTCCCCTGGAAAAAACAATCAAAAATAGAAATGCCTTTTTTTCATTCTGTTTGTCTATCATGACATGTTCAGTTGTTGTTGTTGTTGTTGTTGTTGTTGTTGTTGTTGATGATGATGTGTTTATTTTGCTGAGTAGCTCCCAAGGAGAAAGATAGGACCCGGAAGGAAACTTGGGTGTTGACATGGAAGTTACCTCCCCTGGGTACCTGGCGCAAGGTGCATGTCTATGCAGCCTAAAATGCAAATAAAGCCATTTCCGTCTCGTTCTTCCTACCAATAATCTTTGCATAAAGCGAACGGGTGAATGTAGTGCCATGTACAGGGAAGTATAAAAATGTTTGAACTGAAATGGAATATATGTGAAGTTTTGCTTACAAGACACCTGAATGAGGTGATGTGTATGTTTGTAGTGATGGTTAGGAAGCTGCAGTTTCAGGCATACTTACCTGGCACAGGCTTAACAGTGATCCGCAAGGCTGTGGGCCCGGGGCGAGACCTTTCCATTGCACATCGGCTTGGTTGACCCCTGCGATCATCCCAAATGTGGACGACTCGGGTGCGCAATTTATAAGTGTGGGGGACTGCGTTCGCGCTCTCCCCTGGAAAAAACAATCAAAAATAGAAATGCCTTTTTTTCATTCTGTTTGTCTATCATGACATGTTCAGTTGTTGTTGTTGTTGTTGTTGTTGTTGTTGTTGTTGATGATGATGTGTTTATTTTGCTGAGTAGCTCCCAAGGAGAAAGATAGGACCCGGAAGGAAACTTGGGTGTTGACATGGAAGTTACCTCCCCTGGGTACCTGGCGCAAGGTGCATGTCTATGCAGCCTAAAATGCAAATAAAGCCATTTCCGTCTCGTTCTTCCTACCAATAATCTTTGCATAAAGCGAACGGGTGAATGTAGTGCCATGTACAGGGAAGTATAAAAATGTTTGAACTGAAATGGAATATATGTGAAGTTTTGCTTACAAGACACCTGAATGAGGTGATGTGTATGTTTGTAGTGATGGTTAGGAAGCTGCAGTTTCAGGCATACTTACCTGGCACAGGCTTAACAGTGATCCGCAAGGCTGTGGGCCCGGGGCGAGACCTTTCCATTGCACATCGGCTTGGTTGACCCCTGCGATCATCCCAAATGTGGACGACTCGGGTGCGCAATTTATAAGTGTGGGGGACTGCGTTCGCGCTCTCCCCTGGAAAAAACAATCAAAAATAGAAATGCCTTTTTTTCATTCTGTTTGTCTATCATGACATGTTCAGTTGTTGTTGTTGTTGTTGTTGTTGTTGTTGTTGTTGATGATGATGTGTTTATTTTGCTGAGTAGCTCCCAAGGAGAAAGATAGGACCCGGAAGGAAACTTGGGTGTTGACATGGAAGTTACCTCCCCTGGGTACCTGGCGCAAGGTGCATGTCTATGCAGCCTAAAATGCAAATAAAGCCATTTCCGTCTCGTTCTTCCTACCAATAATCTTTGCATAAAGCGAACGGGTGAATGTAGTGCCATGTACAGGGAAGTATAAAAATGTTTGAACTGAAATGGAATATATGTGAAGTTTTGCTTACAAGACACCTGAATGAGGTGATGTGTATGTTTGTAGTGATGGTTAGGAAGCTGCAGTTTCAGGCATACTTACCTGGCACAGGCTTAACAGTGATCCGCAAGGCTGTGGGCCCGGGGCGAGACCTTTCCATTGCACATCGGCTTGGTTGACCCCTGCGATCATCCCAAATGTGGACGACTCGGGTGCGCAATTTATAAGTGTGGGGGACTGCGTTCGCGCTCTCCCCTGGAAAAAACAATCAAAAATAGAAATGCCTTTTTTTCATTCTGTTTGTCTATCATGACATGTTCAGTTGTTGTTGTTGTTGTTGTTGTTGTTGTTGTTGTTGTTGTTGATGATGATGTGTTTATTTTGCTGAGTAGCTCCCAAGGAGAAAGATAGGACCCGGAAGGAAACTTGGGTGTTGACATGGAAGTTACCTCCCCTGGGTACCTGGCGCAAGGTGCATGTCTATGCAGCCTAAAATGCAAATAAAGCCATTTCCGTCTCGTTCTTCCTACCAATAATCTTTGCATAAAGCGAACGGGTGAATGTAGTGCCATGTACAGGGAAGTATAAAAATGTTTGAACTGAAATGGAATATATGTGAAGTTTTGCTTACAAGACACCTGAATGAGGTGATGTGTATGTTTGTAGTGATGGTTAGGAAGCTGCAGTTTCAGGCATACTTACCTGGCACAGGCTTAACAGTGATCCGCAAGGCTGTGGGCCCGGGGCGAGACCTTTCCATTGCACATCGGCTTGGTTGACCCCTGCGATCATCCCAAATGTGGACGACTCGGGTGCGCAATTTATAAGTGTGGGGGACTGCGTTCGCGCTCTCCCCTGGAAAAAACAATCAAAAATAGAAATGCCTTTTTTTCATTCTGTTTGTCTATCATGACATGTTCAGTTGTTGTTGTTGTTGTTGTTGTTGTTGTTGTTGTTGATGATGATGTGTTTATTTTGCTGAGTAGCTCCCAAGGAGAAAGATAGGACCCGGAAGGAAACTTGGGTGTTGACATGGAAGTTACCTCCCCTGGGTACCTGGCGCAAGGTGCATGTCTATGCAGCCTAAAATGCAAATAAAGCCATTTCCGTCTCGTTCTTCCTACCAATAATCTTTGCATAAAGCGAACGGGTGAATGTAGTGCCATGTACAGGGAAGTATAAAAATGTTTGAACTGAAATGGAATATATGTGAAGTTTTGCTTACAAGACACCTGAATGAGGTGATGTGTATGTTTGTAGTGATGGTTAGGAAGCTGCAGTTTCAGGCATACTTACCTGGCACAGGCTTAACAGTGATCCGCAAGGCTGTGGGCCCGGGGCGAGACCTTTCCATTGCACATCGGCTTGGTTGACCCCTGCGATCATCCCAAATGTGGACGACTCGGGTGCGCAATTTATAAGTGTGGGGGACTGCGTTCGCGCTCTCCCCTGGAAAAAACAATCAAAAATAGAAATGCCTTTTTTTCATTCTGTTTGTCTATCATGACATGTTCAGTTGTTGTTGTTGTTGTTGTTGTTGTTGTTGTTGTTGATGATGATGTGTTTATTTTGCTGAGTAGCTCCCAAGGAGAAAGATAGGACCCGGAAGGAAACTTGGGTGTTGACATGGAAGTTACCTCCCCTGGGTACCTGGCGCAAGGTGCATGTCTATGCAGCCTAAAATGCAAATAAAGCCATTTCCGTCTCGTTCTTCCTACCAATAATCTTTGCATAAAGCGAACGGGTGAATGTAGTGCCATGTACAGGGAAGTATAAAAATGTTTGAACTGAAATGGAATATATGTGAAGTTTTGCTTACAAGACACCTGAATGAGGTGATGTGTATGTTTGTAGTGATGGTTAGGAAGCTGCAGTTTCAGGCATACTTACCTGGCACAGGCTTAACAGTGATCCGCAAGGCTGTGGGCCCGGGGCGAGACCTTTCCATTGCACATCGGCTTGGTTGACCCCTGCGATCATCCCAAATGTGGACGACTCGGGTGCGCAATTTATAAGTGTGGGGGACTGCGTTCGCGCTCTCCCCTGGAAAAAACAATCAAAAATAGAAATGCCTTTTTTTCATTCTGTTTGTCTATCATGACATGTTCAGTTGTTGTTGTTGTTGTTGTTGTTGTTGTTGTTGTTGTTGTTGATGATGATGTGTTTATTTTGCTGAGTAGCTCCCAAGGAGAAAGATAGGACCCGGAAGGAAACTTGGGTGTTGACATGGAAGTTACCTCCCCTGGGTACCTGGCGCAAGGTGCATGTCTATGCAGCCTAAAATGCAAATAAAGCCATTTCCGTCTCGTTCTTCCTACCAATAATCTTTGCATAAAGCGAACGGGTGAATGTAGTGCCATGTACAGGGAAGTATAAAAATGTTTGAACTGAAATGGAATATATGTGAAGTTTTGCTTACAAGACACCTGAATGAGGTGATGTGTATGTTTGTAGTGATGGTTAGGAAGCTGCAGTTTCAGGCATACTTACCTGGCACAGGCTTAACAGTGATCCGCAAGGCTGTGGGCCCGGGGCGAGACCTTTCCATTGCACATCGGCTTGGTTGACCCCTGCGATCATCCCAAATGTGGACGACTCGGGTGCGCAATTTATAAGTGTGGGGGACTGCGTTCGCGCTCTCCCCTGGAAAAAACAATCAAAAATAGAAATGCCTTTTTTTCATTCTGTTTGTCTATCATGACATGTTCAGTTGTTGTTGTTGTTGTTGTTGTTGTTGTTGTTGTTGTTGATGATGATGTGTTTATTTTGCTGAGTAGCTCCCAAGGAGAAAGATAGGACCCGGAAGGAAACTTGGGTGTTGACATGGAAGTTACCTCCCCTGGGTACCTGGCGCAAGGTGCATGTCTATGCAGCCTAAAATGCAAATAAAGCCATTTCCGTCTCGTTCTTCCTACCAATAATCTTTGCATAAAGCGAACGGGTGAATGTAGTGCCATGTACAGGGAAGTATAAAAATGTTTGAACTGAAATGGAATATATGTGAAGTTTTGCTTACAAGACACCTGAATGAGGTGATGTGTATGTTTGTAGTGATGGTTAGGAAGCTGCAGTTTCAGGCATACTTACCTGGCACAGGCTTAACAGTGATCCGCAAGGCTGTGGGCCCGGGGCGAGACCTTTCCATTGCACATCGGCTTGGTTGACCCCTGCGATCATCCCAAATGTGGACGACTCGGGTGCGCAATTTATAAGTGTGGGGGACTGCGTTCGCGCTCTCCCCTGGAAAAAACAATCAAAAATAGAAATGCCTTTTTTTCATTCTGTTTGTCTATCATGACATGTTCAGTTGTTGTTGTTGTTGTTGTTGTTGTTGTTGTTGTTGATGATGATGTGTTTATTTTGCTGAGTAGCTCCCAAGGAGAAAGATAGGACCCGGAAGGAAACTTGGGTGTTGACATGGAAGTTACCTCCCCTGGGTACCTGGCGCAAGGTGCATGTCTATGCAGCCTAAAATGCAAATAAAGCCATTTCCGTCTCGTTCTTCCTACCAATAATCTTTGCATAAAGCGAACGGGTGAATGTAGTGCCATGTACAGGGAAGTATAAAAATGTTTGAACTGAAATGGAATATATGTGAAGTTTTGCTTACAAGACACCTGAATGAGGTGATGTGTATGTTTGTAGTGATGGTTAGGAAGCTGCAGTTTCAGGCATACTTACCTGGCACAGGCTTAACAGTGATCCGCAAGGCTGTGGGCCCGGGGCGAGACCTTTCCATTGCACATCGGCTTGGTTGACCCCTGCGATCATCCCAAATGTGGACGACTCGGGTGCGCAATTTATAAGTGTGGGGGACTGCGTTCGCGCTCTCCCCTGGAAAAAACAATCAAAAATAGAAATGCCTTTTTTTCATTCTGTTTGTCTATCATGACATGTTCAGTTGTTGTTGTTGTTGTTGTTGTTGTTGTTGTTGTTGATGATGATGTGTTTATTTTGCTGAGTAGCTCCCAAGGAGAAAGATAGGACCCGGAAGGAAACTTGGGTGTTGACATGGAAGTTACCTCCCCTGGGTACCTGGCGCAAGGTGCATGTCTATGCAGCCTAAAATGCAAATAAAGCCATTTCCGTCTCGTTCTTCCTACCAATAATCTTTGCATAAAGCGAACGGGTGAATGTAGTGCCATGTACAGGGAAGTATAAAAATGTTTGAACTGAAATGGAATATATGTGAAGTTTTGCTTACAAGACACCTGAATGAGGTGATGTGTATGTTTGTAGTGATGGTTAGGAAGCTGCAGTTTCAGGCATACTTACCTGGCACAGGCTTAACAGTGATCCGCAAGGCTGTGGGCCCGGGGCGAGACCTTTCCATTGCACATCGGCTTGGTTGACCCCTGCGATCATCCCAAATGTGGACGACTCGGGTGCGCAATTTATAAGTGTGGGGGACTGCGTTCGCGCTCTCCCCTGGAAAAAACAATCAAAAATAGAAATGCCTTTTTTTCATTCTGTTTGTCTATCATGACATGTTCAGTTGTTGTTGTTGTTGTTGTTGTTGTTGTTGTTGTTGATGATGATGTGTTTATTTTGCTGAGTAGCTCCCAAGGAGAAAGATAGGACCCGGAAGGAAACTTGGGTGTTGACATGGAAGTTACCTCCCCTGGGTACCTGGCGCAAGGTGCATGTCTATGCAGCCTAAAATGCAAATAAAGCCATTTCCGTCTCGTTCTTCCTACCAATAATCTTTGCATAAAGCGAACGGGTGAATGTAGTGCCATGTACAGGGAAGTATAAAAATGTTTGAACTGAAATGGAATATATGTGAAGTTTTGCTTACAAGACACCTGAATGAGGTGATGTGTATGTTTGTAGTGATGGTTAGGAAGCTGCAGTTTCAGGCATACTTACCTGGCACAGGCTTAACAGTGATCCGCAAGGCTGTGGGCCCGGGGCGAGACCTTTCCATTGCACATCGGCTTGGTTGACCCCTGCGATCATCCCAAATGTGGACGACTCGGGTGCGCAATTTATAAGTGTGGGGGACTGCGTTCGCGCTCTCCCCTGGAAAAAACAATCAAAAATAGAAATGCCTTTTTTTCATTCTGTTTGTCTATCATGACATGTTCAGTTGTTGTTGTTGTTGTTGTTGTTGTTGTTGTTGTTGTTGTTGATGATGATGTGTTTATTTTGCTGAGTAGCTCCCAAGGAGAAAGATAGGACCCGGAAGGAAACTTGGGTGTTGACATGGAAGTTACCTCCCCTGGGTACCCGGCGCAAGGTGCATGTCTATGCAGCCTAAAATGCAAATAAAGCCATTTCCGTCTCGTTCTTCCTACCAATAATCTTTGCATAAAGCGAACGGGTGAATGTAGTGCCATGTACAGGGAAGTATAAAAATGTTTGAACTGAAATGGAATATATGTGAAGTTTTGCTTACAAGACACCTGAATGAGGTGATGTGTATGTTTGTAGTGATGGTTAGGAAGCTGCAGTTTCAGGCATACTTACCTGGCACAGGCTTAACAGTGATCCGCAAGGCTGTGGGCCCGGGGCGAGACCTTTCCATTGCACATCGGCTTGGTTGACCCCTGCGATCATCCCAAATGTGGACGACTCGGGTGCGCAATTTATAAGTGTGGGGGACTGCGTTCGCGCTCTCCCCTGGAAAAAACAATCAAAAATAGAAATGCCTTTTTTTCATTCTGTTTGTCTATCATGACATGTTCAGTTGTTGTTGTTGTTGTTGTTGTTGTTGTTGTTGTTGTTGTGTTTATTTTGCTGAGTAGCTCCCAAGGAGAAAGATAGGACCCGGAAGGAAACTTGGGTGTTGACATGGAAGTTACCTCCCCTGGGTACCTGGCGCAAGGTGCATGTCTATGCAGCCTAAAATGCAAATAAAGCCATTTCCGTCTCGTTCTTCCTACCAATAATCTTTGCATAAAGCGAACGGGTGAATGTAGTGCCATGTACAGGGAAGTATAAAAATGTTTGAACTGAAATGGAATATATGTGAAGTTTTGCTTACAAGACACCTGAATGAGGTGATGTGTATGTTTGTAGTGATGGTTAGGAAGCTGCAGTTTCAGGCATACTTACCTGGCACAGGCTTAACAGTGATCCGCAAGGCTGTGGGCCCGGGGCGAGACCTTTCCATTGCACATCGGCTTGGTTGACCCCTGCGATCATCCCAAATGTGGACGACTCGGGTGCGCAATTTATAAGTGTGGGGGACTGCGTTCGCGCTCTCCCCTGGAAAAAACAATCAAAAATAGAAATGCCTTTTTTTCATTCTGTTTGTCTATCATGACATGTTCAGTTGTTGTTGTTGTTGTTGTTGTTGTTGTTGTTGATGATGATGTGTTTATTTTGCTGAGTAGCTCCCAAGGAGAAAGATAGGACCCGGAAGGAAACTTGGGTGTTGACATGGAAGTTACCTCCCCTGGGTACCTGGCGCAAGGTGCATGTCTATGCAGCCTAAAATGCAAATAAAGCCATTTCCGTCTCGTTCTTCCTACCAATAATCTTTGCATAAAGCGAACGGGTGAATGTAGTGCCATGTACAGGGAAGTATAAAAATGTTTGAACTGAAATGGAATATATGTGAAGTTTTGCTTACAAGACACCTGAATGAGGTGATGTGTATGTTTGTAGTGATGGTTAGGAAGCTGCAGTTTCAGGCATACTTACCTGGCACAGGCTTAACAGTGATCCGCAAGGCTGTGGGCCCGGGGCGAGACCTTTCCATTGCACATCGGCTTGGTTGACCCCTGCGATCATCCCAAATGTGGACGACTCGGGTGCGCAATTTATAAGTGTGGGGGACTGCGTTCGCGCTCTCCCCTGGAAAAAACAATCAAAAATAGAAATGCCTTTTTTTCATTCTGTTTGTCTATCATGACATGTTCAGTTGTTGTTGTTGTTGTTGTTGTTGTTGTTGTTGTTGTTGATGATGATGTGTTTATTTTGCTGAGTAGCTCCCAAGGAGAAAGATAGGACCCGGAAGGAAACTTGGGTGTTGACATGGAAGTTACCTCCCCTGGGTACCTGGCGCAAGGTGCATGTCTATGCAGCCTAAAATGCAAATAAAGCCATTTCCGTCTCGTTCTTCCTACCAATAATCTTTGCATAAAGCGAACGGGTGAATGTAGTGCCATGTACAGGGAAGTATAAAAATGTTTGAACTGAAATGGAATATATGTGAAGTTTTGCTTACAAGACACCTGAATGAGGTGATGTGTATGTTTGTAGTGATGGTTAGGAAGCTGCAGTTTCAGGCATACTTACCTGGCACAGGCTTAACAGTGATCCGCAAGGCTGTGGGCCCGGGGCGAGACCTTTCCATTGCACATCGGCTTGGTTGACCCCTGCGATCATCCCAAATGTGGACGACTCGGGTGCGCAATTTATAAGTGTGGGGGACTGCGTTCGCGCTCTCCCCTGGAAAAAACAATCAAAAATAGAAATGCCTTTTTTTCATTCTGTTTGTCTATCATGACATGTTCAGTTGTTGTTGTTGTTGTTGTTGTTGTTGTTGTTGTTGATGATGATGTGTTTATTTTGCTGAGTAGCTCCCAAGGAGAAAGATAGGACCCGGAAGGAAACTTGGGTGTTGACATGGAAGTTACCTCCCCTGGGTACCTGGCGCAAGGTGCATGTCTATGCAGCCTAAAATGCAAATAAAGCCATTTCCGTCTCGTTCTTCCTACCAATAATCTTTGCATAAAGCGAACGGGTGAATGTAGTGCCATGTACAGGGAAGTATAAAAATGTTTGAACTGAAATGGAATATATGTGAAGTTTTGCTTACAAGACACCTGAATGAGGTGATGTGTATGTTTGTAGTGATGGTTAGGAAGCTGCAGTTTCAGGCATACTTACCTGGCACAGGCTTAACAGTGATCCGCAAGGCTGTGGGCCCGGGGCGAGACCTTTCCATTGCACATCGGCTTGGTTGACCCCTGCGATCATCCCAAATGTGGACGACTCGGGTGCGCAATTTATAAGTGTGGGGGACTGCGTTCGCGCTCTCCCCTGGAAAAAACAATCAAAAATAGAAATGCCTTTTTTTCATTCTGTTTGTCTATCATGACATGTTCAGTTGTTGTTGTTGTTGTTGTTGTTGTTGTTGTTGTTGTTGTGTTTATTTTGCTGAGTAGCTCCCAAGGAGAAAGATAGGACCCGGAAGGAAACTTGGGTGTTGACATGGAAGTTACCTCCCCTGGGTACCTGGCGCAAGGTGCATGTCTATGCAGCCTAAAATGCAAATAAAGCCATTTCCGTCTCGTTCTTCCTACCAATAATCTTTGCATAAAGCGAACGGGTGAATGTAGTGCCATGTACAGGGAAGTATAAAAATGTTTGAACTGAAATGGAATATATGTGAAGTTTTGCTTACAAGACACCTGAATGAGGTGATGTGTATGTTTGTAGTGATGGTTAGGAAGCTGCAGTTTCAGGCATACTTACCTGGCACAGGCTTAACAGTGATCCGCAAGGCTGTGGGCCCGGGGCGAGACCTTTCCATTGCACATCGGCTTGGTTGACCCCTGCGATCATCCCAAATGTGGACGACTCGGGTGCGCAATTTATAAGTGTGGGGGACTGCGTTCGCGCTCTCCCCTGGAAAAAACAATCAAAAATAGAAATGCCTTTTTTTCATTCTGTTTGTCTATCATGACATGTTCAGTTGTTGTTGTTGTTGTT